>NC_056741.1:32808042-32843042 GCF_019279795.1 Protopterus annectens
CAACCACTTTGGCAATGTGATTGTCAAAGGCGAGAGTACGAACAGGTCATGTCCCCAAACCCGTAACAACTACTACCGTATGTAATGGATTACTACCTATGTGGTAATGTGTGGGCATGTTGTCATTCTCAAAGGGGATGACTATGCAACTAATGGCATGTAGCCATAGTCCATGGCTCAGGCACTAGTCATCCTATCTCTGTGACACCTTGTATGAGTATGCATGTGCCAGCTGGAGAGTTGATTATGGCACCCAGTTTGCAGTCATCTGCGAACATAGGTAGCCATATCCCTCCTGTGATAGCCTGTACATCACACAAATATATACTGAACAAGAGAGGTCTCAGGACTGAGCCTTGTGGGATGCCATGTGTAACTGGTGTATAGTCAGACATGTCACCTGCAACACTGAGCATGTGGGTGCTATCCCTGATCCAGGTAGCAATCCATCGTGTGAGATATGTGTCGATGTTAATGCTGGTGAGCCTATGCATAACGGCCGAGTGGGGTATTGTGTTGAAGGGTTGTGCAAGGTCCAGGCAGGCTGTGTGGACAACCGTCCCAACACTGATGGACCTGGTAACTGTTTAAACAATACAAACAGGTCCAACAGGCAAGATCTGCCCACAACAATGCTGTAGTGTGTAGGACCCAGTGTCTGTAGGTTTCCCATGTCTATGTGCATGAGTCCCATCAGGATACCCTCCATAGCTTTGCAGAACAGGCTAGTTAGCCTTATAGGCCTATATTGTCTGTGGTTTGTTGTGGCAGTATTCAGTGGAGCAGGACCACTATCACTGTACGCCATTCCATGGGTACAAATCCTGCAGTAACTCTGATATCGAACAGTGACGTAATGTGAGGGTTATGTCTATCATGAAGGCCATGTACGACACAGGCCGGGACACTGTCTGGTCCCATTGATGCTGTGTTGTCCACTGTGGGGAGGGCAGCACTCACCTGTTTATTCGTGATATCAGGGAGGTTACACTCTGTTGGGATGGACAGCACCTCCTTAGGGGGGATGGGGGGAGACAACTGCACTGAACCTGTTTGCCAGGATGTTGGCAATGTCTGTGGGTTCAGGGTATGTTCAGTCAGTATGCAGTAACACACAGCATATCAGTGAGTGTCCAGCCAGGTACCTGCATTAACTGAAGAAGGCCTTGTGAGTGTCCGATGTGTCTGGTGCAATTGTCCGTTAGAAGCCGGCCTGACATAAATACATGAGTGATTATAGCTGTCTGCTAGTACAGATCACAGATGCCTTCCCTGTCTGGGATTGTGCTCTATCATGTAATAGCTTCCTCCTTTTGTTGTATAGCGTATTAATGGCTGGGGTCCACCAGACAGGTCCCCTGCCATTGGAGGAGTGAGTCCAGGTGTTATTTTGGATAGCACGATCCATGCAGTCCACTAGGTGTCCATAGAATGTGTATGTAAAGGATTCAGCAGTCTGAGCCATACTTACCACTGACCCAGGGACTTGCTTTTGGGAAGTTCACCAAGATTACCCAGGATGGGTGTGGGGACAGGATATGGATGTCCAGTGAGATAAAGTATGTTCTGTCCTTACCAATAAGGGGTATATCGCAGGTGTGGAACATAGAGTCCCCATGTTGGTGATGATCATGTCCAATATGTTGTCCCCTCTTGTGGATGTGGTGACCGGTTGTGCCATAGCATATGAGTTTACAAATAGTAGCAACTGTTGGGCAAGGGTGTTGGGGCCTGAGTACTCCCCAGTCAATGTGTGGGTATTTGACGTCACCCAATATAATGGTGTTTGGGGAGACTGTCATATTGTCCAGTGTTCCCCGGAAAGCTGAGTGTGGTTTCTGAGTTTGTGAGTGTGGTCTGTAGCAGGCAACAAACCAAAATGCAGATTTACACAATGTTAGGTGCATATGTATGGTCTGTGATGCTTTGTGCAGTGCTACTAACCCGGAGGTATGTGTATCTGTGATGTATATGGATACTCCCCCTATTTGTGTTGGCCATTCCGAGTTATGTGGTCAGAAAGCATGGTACGAAATATAACCTGGTAGTGCTGGTGTGCATGTGGGAGCCTGATCCATGTGTCTGTTAGTGCACAGATATTGCTATTCTCCATACTGAGGAAATTCCTGAGTGTGCGCAATTTGAGGGTAATACATCTGGTGTTGAGCAGCATTACCCTCAGTGTCATGTACTCTGTAATGTCTATGGAGGTGGGTCTGTCTTTTGAGCCCCACTTAAATAAGGCAGTATGGTGGCAGCAAGTGCCTTAGCCAGTATTCAAAAGTCCAAGGGTGACAGGTGCAAGCTGTCCATAGGGAAGCTACGTGGCATGTCGAGCATGTCACCCCAGGCTGACAGACACTGTATCCCCTTTGAATAACACCAATATGTTAGGAACTGTTAAACCTGATCAGTTTGTTGGTATACTGAGACATCATACTTGGTTAGTGTAAGATGCTAGACAAGGTCAGGGTCATACTGGCCTGGGTTACATGATCAGAGAGTTCCTCTATGTATCATGTCATGTGGTCCAGGGAGGAACGTCTGAGGTTGTATGAACCAGCATGGACAATGATGGAGCCAGTCCTGGACTTGCTTTGGAGTAACCTGAGTGCATGTGTTATGTGGCGGATCCTGGCACCTGAGAGACAGCTCAAAGTGACTATTTCCTTGTTTAGCCTGGTGAGTGGGACGTCAGTGTGTCTGACATTAAGTGTCACCTATTACAAGTGTATCAGGTGTGTTGTTTAGCCCGAAGAGCAGTGACTGTGTGGCACACTGACATTGTGAACTATGTGATATGTGGGTATTGTAGTGGGGTAGCAGTTGTTTAAGTGTCTGCTTTGGAGGTCTCTGCTGCTTAGGCAGAGTGTATGTAGAGCCTCCGAGTATGTGTATGTGTGATAATGTGGTTTGATTGCTGTCGCTATCGGTGTATGTGAGACTGATATGTGGTGTGTGTGGTCACCTTCACCAACTGATAGACCATGCCAGTCATGGGTCGGGAGAGCTCAGCCTCCTGTATGTCAATATTGTTGCATCTCTCACATATATCTGAGTGTGTTGGGAGGAGGAGAGGGTTGTCTGTGTACATGAGGCAGATGTGACATTGTGTCATAACCACAATATTCACTAGCTGGACTGTAGAGTACACACAAAACCAACCCCTGGGCATGCCAGTACATTATGATAACATACTCTGTAGCCTGATCACAAAGGATCAGTAGGGTGTTAAGTGTGTAAAAGTGTATAACCGGGATTAGTGCTCAGGTCTGTTGGTGTTTTGTAAAGAGTAGCTGAGAAGGAGTCCAGACTGAGAATCATGACATGTCCTTCAGCTATGTCATAAATAGTAATGTACACATATATGTCCTGAGTCAGGGCCAACTGTACTTTACTGACAATGCCGACATCCTGTCAGACAGGTCCATATATACATACCCACCTCCCACTGACGATAGTTCCTAACATCATACCAGGAGATATCACGTGTAGAATGGCTGACCAGCTCCCCCCAAAGCCAAAAGCATGGCAACAATTGGATTACATTGTTTCCCAATATGTGTCATGCATGCACTACAGAACAAACAGACCCTGCACCTGAAAAGTCTGTTGAGCCTCACCCACTCCACAGGGACTGGAACCGTCAAATGTGTTACAGCAACATATGGCACTCCCCACAAGTGTGGGTGCACAATACACCATAGGAAGTATAGTCCAGTAAGCCTATAAAGTCTGATCTGCAAGGCCATGGAGTGCATCATGGCTGAAGTCATAAACAGAGCTATTGGAAGCTGACAAACACACAACCCTACTAACTGTGGTATGTTCATATGCAGATCATGGTTCCCAAACATGCTACACCATTTGCAAGGCAGCCACCCAGGACATACATCACTGAACAGAGCTACACATGTCCCACATAGACTTTGCATAGCTCTTCATCAACATCACAGACACATGTCGTATCCACAAAACCAACAATCTGTGCATAGATATGTGTTGACATATGAAGGGATGTCAATGTGTCCACAGATAGATCACACAAGGTGAGACTCACAGGGTCCTGTTCAAGCTGTTGATACCTACCGACCCACATGGATCATTCCTGGGATTGCATAAAAGAAAGTGCACACACATTACCATGTCCAGTCTGATGATGTCAAAATCCTACAAATATACCAGGAGAACAAAAACCACCCACTAAAGCATATAGCGTGCAGTGTTGATGTGTATCTCTCTGGTATAATACCATAGTTATATAAGGGTTTGAATCCTGCAAGCAGTGTGAGTGGGGGGGGGGTATGTGTATGATTTCCTTTGAAAGGAGTAGCCTTTTTGGAGACTGGGAAAACACATTAAAAGAGGCACATCCCTCTTTGGAATGTCTGATGATGTCAGCATCCTACAAATATATCAGGAGAAGAGAAACCACCTACTAAAGCCTATAGTGCACCATGTTGATGCGTATCTCTCTAATATCATAATATAGCTAGGTAGGGGTTTGAATCCTGCAAGTGCTGACAGTGTACGTGTGTGATTTCTTTTGACAGGAGTAGCCTTTTTGGAGACTGGGAAAACACATTAAAAGAGGCACATCCCTGTTTGGAATGTCTGATGATGTCAGCATCCTACAAATATATCAGGAGAAGAGAAACCATCTACTAAAGCATATAGTGCACCGTGTTGATGCATATCTCTCTAGTATCATAACATAGCTAGGTAGGGGTTTGAATCCTGCAAGTGCTGACAGTGTACGTGTGCGATTTCTTTTGAGAGGAGTAGCCTTTTTGGAGACTGGGAAAACACATTAAAAGAGGCACATCCCTCTTTGGAATGTCTGATGATGTCAGCATCCTATAAATATATCAGGAGAACAAATGCCACCCAGTAAAACATGTAGCGCACCGTGTCAATGTGTATTTTTCTAGTACCATAACATAGTTAGATAGGGGTTTGAATCCTGCAAACACTGTGTGTGCATGTGTCACAGGCAGTCAATGCAGTGTGGGTCTTGCTTTTACTACGGTATGACATATATTAAAACAGTATGTGCATTGCACACATCTGGTATCTGCGTGGCAAATAAATATGTGTACATGTGACCTCAATCAGTACATAGGTGTGAAGCCTGCATACTACATGAACACATTTGTTTCCTTCGACAGATTGTGCCGCTGCTTCTCAGATCATAGGTCACATATGTATGTATGCAACAAGCCCGGCCACTCTAGTGATCGGTGGCCAAGGTCATCTGTGCCACACACACCCATGACTGATACTATAGAGTACTGTGAGTGAGGGTAATTGCCTGGGGTATATGTCAGACATGTTCATACACAACAAAGATTGGCAGTAATGGACAGTCATTATAGGTGTACAACAGCCCTGTGGATATGCATGCAGGCCCCGAATGTGTTATGTGAAACACTGATGGACCCCACAATACCTATGGATATGTGGATACCAAGGGACAGATGATATAACATGTGTCTGTCTGTACACATTGGTACCCAACATATATGTTGAGGGCTACCACCTATGTGGTACTGTCGGGATAGTATGTCTAGTAAATGTGGATGACTATGCCATAGTTGGCTTATGACTATACAGCATGTATTGGACAACAGGTATCTGTCTGTATGATACCCTTGTGTAGGATATGCGTCCCATCCAGGGAATGCAGTGTAGACCAATGCATGCATTTCCAGATGTGGATAGACATATCCCTAGTGTGTTTGCATGTACCTAAGAGGGCTATATGCCACACAGGTGTGGTCCCAGGAACGTGTGACGGTCAATACCACTGGTTACTGTTATAGTATAGTACCGGAAGGATCCAACTGTTACTGAGTTCCCTACAACTGTATGTCATTTGTCAGGACATCATCTAATGATTGATTATAGTCATGCTGTTGAGGTGGTATATACTACCAGACTGCAGATCATTGACAGATATCAACAGTATCACCCACAGCATAGTGTCAACCCATGTCATACACACATGTGTACCCATGTTAGTACATATCTGTAGTAGAATGCATACTGGCCATCGAAAGATACCATTAGATGTTAATGTGGGTAACAGGGTATGTTGCACATCCCGCGTGTCCACTATGCATGTACATGCAGACAGTGCGCACACACCATGTTCACAGATGTACACCTGCTAATTTGTAATGCACACATCACACACGTACTGTCCACTCACTAACACATGCTGGTAACACTGTACATTTCAGCCAAGTGGCACATGGGTGGACAATACATACTCAGACCTAACACTGTTAACAATGCTACAATGACTATCAGAGCTGTGATGCATAATGCCTGCTCAGATATACCTACAAGGATATCAGTACACTTTCCTGTTGGCAACTTGCTACTATTGCTACACTGCTATAATGTCACCCTGTGCATCAGAACCATGTTAGCCTATTCCTGCATCAATGTTACAGATGACAGGAGGTGGCACAGGTGTCATCATATGCACAGGGTGTGTTGTTGGTTTGCCAGAGCCCGACATTGACCCATCCAATCGACATGTCTGTGTGTGTGTGTGTGTGTGTGTGTGTGTGTGTGTGTGTGTGTGTGTGTGTGTGTGTGTGTGTGTGTGTGTGTGTGTGTGTGTGAGAGGGACAACAGTACAGCATGGGCCAATGTTGATGTAATGTGTGTGTGTATGTGTGAGCCCCAGTTGTTTGGTTAATGTGTGTGTGTGTCTGCATGCACACAACTCCACCATGTGGCTGCCATATATGGGTGGCTGTGGGACAGCCACAGACTGTACCTGCTAGGCCGTACAGATCACTGTCTCTGGCCACATACACGGTACCTGTGCCTGGCAGGAGTGTTACGGGCAGTATCGGGTACCAACTGCCAGCTGATGCTGTTGCTGGCATGCATCTGCGTCAGCTGCCCATCCATCCCACACGGTCATGACTCATGGCTAACACATTGTGGAGGACATCTATGTCTCCCCTCCAACGGCTATCAATGATCTCGGTGTAATTCCGGATGGCACCGACAAGGTCACGATGCTGTCATTGATAGCAGTGTAATGGGACCTCTGCCCCCTTAGTCCCTGTTGGGTGTACCATTCCATATGTGCCTGTGCCTGCATTACAGCCCGGAACATACTGGAGGTTGTAATACCTCTGGGGGCACATCTGCCAGGGGCAATATGACCAGTGGTGCTCCCCCGAGAACCCCTGGAATCTGCCTATGGGGTACTTTTCCAGTACTCTGGCTATGGCTGCTGTGAGGGGATGTACGTGCCATGGGTACCACACTGTCCTGGTCAATGCTGACTGTATGCTGTCCCTCAGCTAAGGCCATTGGTGATGAGGGATGTATTGGCAGTATGAGTGTGCGCATACATGGGGTTGAACGCTGTGTACTGTCGATTGGTGGACCAATGACAGAATCTGTCAGACCTTCCTGTGCCACAATACATGTCTCATCATCTGCACTATTAGTGGCAGTGACATCAGGTTTCCTGCTGCATTCAGACACCCCTAACTCAGCATCTGTGGAAGGAAGACAGGAAACACACTTCACAATCTGTACATGATGTTAGCACACATGCACACATGAACACATGCACACATGAGCACGCACACATGCACACATGCACACATGAACACATGCACACATGCACACATGCACACATGCACACACGAACACATGAACACATGAATACATGCACACATGCACACATGCATACATGAACACAAATACACTGCTCACCACAGCACTTACACACACACACACCAGCAATCCAATACATACACAATAGTGGGTGAAGGTGGGTGACAGTATCACAAGGCAAACAGTCACCTCACATGTGTCAGCATGCAGAATATGTGTTGCTCAAGACCATGCAGTGCAAGTGTAGATGGCCCTATTTAATGACATTATACATGGCTGTGATGCATGTGTGTAGTTGTTCAGTGATTGTCTACACCCTGGAACACAATATGTACATGGACACAGCATTGCTGTGCAAGTATAATCTGCTCTGCAATGTCCTGTGCACCATCACTCAATGGTATACATACCATGGCTGCATGTGTTATCTGTGTGACACATAGATTGCCATGTGTGATTACAGTGTCTGTGTCCATAGCAAATAATAGTGGGCACAGGTGTAGCAAATTCATGCAATGTACAGACATGGGATGAGTAGTGCATGTAGATGTGAAGGAATCCCAATGCTTGACATGGCCATTGTACAGTGGTTATGGTGAGTGTGGGACATATTGCAGATATGTCAGTGCCAGCCATGATATGGCATGCTACACGACTGCAACATTAAACACCACACATACCCAATGTGTGTCATGTGACCTATACACCCAATAGCATTCCAGGACATATATGTGACTCTTTGTACAGATGGCGACAGCTGTACATATTGTGTATACTGGCATATGTAAACACACACACAACATGCTATGCATATTGTGTATAGGTGCATATGTTTGCACACACACAAAAATGAGGTGCAAAGCAAAGACCGCTATGTGCAGTACTGTGGTCACTGTAACTGGATGTGGTGTAGTACCATGTGCCATCATCATCATCATCATCATGCATCTTGTGGTCACTCACTGCTACTACTGTGTGACAGACCACTGCCTAGCATGCTGTACCTGAACTGCAGTGCCGTGGCTACATTCACTATTACACAGCCACTTTGTGCATGGGTGTATGAGGTGCCCAATAGGGAGCATTGCCTAACATGACTGTGTTATGTGTTAAAGAGTGTTGCACAGCCTCGTGATAGGCCTCTTCCCCTGAGGTACATCATGCGGGTGTGGATGACAATTGGGATACTGAAGTGTGAACTTACAGCAGGTGTGTGGTTATGCCATATGTAGCATGTCTTTGTGTACTGTGTATGATAAATGTGTTATGTTGTGTACAGGTGTTGCAACTATGCCTATCCAATGTGCAGTACGGGGTTTCCACAACTGTGTCTTATGCTCTGTGTATTGCATGTCAGTGAGGCAGCTACTGACATTACTGAGCTGTGCAACGTCTTACAGCAAACATGCATGGCATGCATTATGCTTAGGTGTGTTACGTGTACATGGCCTACACCTCACCTATGACATGCATATTTCATTACCAACATTGCAGTTATAACACACTTACCAGCATGGATTGGCTGCCCTGCTGTCACACCAGAGGGACCTACGAGAATATGAGAGAGTTTGTCAATGGCCACAACTGTGGCATTGCTACAGTGGGTATGCTAAACTGCAGTATAACAAGAGTCAACAGTCACAGGTGTAGAGATATTATTCAAAATATTAGTATTGCACAACACTAGGCAGCAGAACTGCTAAGCACACAGTACACATCTCACGTAGACATAATCTAACAATACCGTTAACTGTCATCTACAGATAGGGCATGTTACCTGCTTGCTCTAGGTGGACGTGCTGGGTGGCTCCAGCCTCCATGACAACACATGTCAGAGGTTGATGTTGCTGTTGTCCAGGAGCCACCATGCTTAGGAGCAGCTTCTCCACTCTAGTGAGGGGGGGGGGATGAATGGCTACCCCACCACCTTTGGCAAGCTGTTGTCTTTGGATATCAGATGCATGCCGCTGGACATGTCTAATTAAATCACTGCAGTGATGGCGTACCTGCTCATATGTCTGGTTATGCATGCCTATGTCATTTACCTGATGAACAAGTTCCTGCCACAGTGCAGTCTGCTCCTGTTGGTGCTGGCTGCTTTTGGAGAACAGCATCATGTACTGCTGCAATAGGCTTTGCAGTATTACCTCTTCCTCATCTGCTGTGTATGATGGATTGCGTTGGTGGGCCATCTGGCTGAAAAAGAAATGAACAATATGTGTGAGCATGTCCTGTGGCACACTTTACACCTTTAACCACAGATATCACTTTACTGACATATATACCATCCCATTGTCCGTCCGAGGTTACACACGTTCAATACCACTTATTGGTTCTCAGGCCACAACTAACAGTGCCTGGCACACTCTACATATCACACCACTATACAACAGTACCTGACACACTGTTTGTGACACATTGCACAACCTCAAGACAGGGGTGTATATCACACCAATGCACGAACAGAGATGTCATCCATTGCAATGGATGTAAAGTATGGGTACAGTAGTACTGGTCAACCACCCTAGTCATTGATGCCATAGCCCTGCCTAACAGATGTGTACAGTTGTTACTATAGGTGGCATACTGCTGTAACAGAGTATATATGTTGCTGGATACACACGTGTGTCCTGTAGCACACATATGATTGCAGCCATTGTACAGGCATAATTACACACACATCAGACAAACATACAACACACCACTGTATGCCAACACAGATGAGCATTACCTGTGTACCATACAGTACTGTGTGCCACTACTTACACACCCTTATGCCTGAGTTTTGTCCTCTGTGCAGACTACAGGAAACATACATGACAGTGTTTCCAAGCAATGTGAACACACACCATACGGTGCTGTTTAGGCCTACAGCTTCAGGTAGTACTACAGTTCATATGGGATTTGGATTCATCAGTGGTACCACTCACTAAGCATACATGTATTGCTTTAGCCTACAATGAGACACCACATTCGTCAACAAGGAACTATGTCACATCATATGCTGTACTACTATGTCTGCCTAACAGTAAATCACACATCATTTGCTGTCCTCACAGCTAGGATAGGCACTACCATGTCAGATACAACTTCACAATAAGCTATCACAACTTTACAGATCTTGCACATATTCAGCGTTACACTTATTCAACCTCACGTAGCAGGTATTGCATTGAGTACATGTGTGAGTGCATAGTGTCATAGGGAGGTAATATGCTGTGGGCCCTAGGGCCTACAGCAGCCAAGCCATATGCTATCCTGGCCTTTGACATGCATGTACTTTGATTTCACTTGCCCCTGCCAACCAGAGCAACAAATATGTTTCCTGGGGTGTATTACCAATCTCCCACACAATCATCAGGGGTATTTATGACAACTGCTAATGAGGAGCCTTGTTTGCTATTGCTAGGTGGTCTATTCTGGTGTATGGCATATCTCTGAGATGGGAACCTATCCCTCCAGCATGTGATGTTTAGTGAGCTGAAAAGGTTTAGAGCCCTAGAGCGTGTATCCCGGAGGGATTGTGATATGTTGCCATGGTGGTTGTCACCCAGCTATGGGTGTGACATATCTCTGTATGTCCGGCAGAAGTCACCTCTGTGTGGCCAGTATGCAATAGAGTGTAGATGTGGTTTTGTGAGTCAGTCTGCATAGGGCATCTGTTTGTGGCCAGTATTACCCTTTGGGAGGTATATCTGTGGCCTTTTCACCTGGTGTAGTTGTCATGTGAGGTACATACCACACATGGCATTGTGATAAGTAGAGGGGAGCACTGCCCTATATTTCTATAGATGACACACCTGTTGTCATGACACATTACACACAGACTGATTACAGGTGTAGTGTGGCACTGTCTTCATCAAAGCTGAGGCTACTGTCCACCTGTGTCACATGTTCCCTTATCACACCTTCACTGTTAGGTAGATCTCTACCTATGTGGTAGTTAATGGGTACAGTGTTTTGGAAAGGAGGAATGGCACTGCAGTATCAACACTTGTCTACAGTCCATGCCTTGGTCACCACACACCTGTTGCAGTACATATGACCTTGTGTCTCTCTGTCTCTCCCTCTCTCTCTATATGGATATATATATCGATATATCTATCTATTTATATATATATATATATATATATATATATATATACATTATATATATATATATATATATATATATATGGGTCCCTATGAGTTGATCGACAACTCAAAACATCGACAGTGACTTCACCGACAAGTGAAATTACCGACATCGCAAAACACGGACGTTTACCAGGTAACGGATGCAAAGTCGCTACTCATGCCTACCATGGTTTAGTAAGTGTGGCAGTGTCATGCAACCATGGTAGGCATGAGTAGCGACTTTGCATCCGTTACCTGGTAAACGTCCGTGTTTTGCGATGTTGGTGATTTCACTTTTCGGTGAAGTCACTGTCGATGTTTTGAGTTGTCGATCAACTCATAGGGACCCATATATATATATATATATATATATATATATATATATATATATATGCATATCTATACACATACATGTACACATCCATTGCTGTACACATGGATGTACATATAGGCACATGTACAGTCCACCTTTCATGGTGGGGATATCACTTATGCAACAGTTGAGGGATGTACAGTTATGTGATTATATTGCAGTGTTGTGCAGAATGCATGTGGGTGTCCTCAGCCCATGTAGCATTAGCAGGCCTCACTGGCTGTAACACAGCAGATCTGACAAACCAGTCCCACAGCATTTAACCTCCACATGACATATATCAGCACTGCATGCTGTTTTCTAGGTCACATACTACAACCTACATAGATATATGCACATATCAACCTTCAATTACATATATCTGTCCACCCTTCACTAAGAGTTGCAGTATGTCCCTTGCTCTATGCACATGTGCAGATATAGATAGATACGTAGTGCTGCCACACATGGATGATTTGCAGTGTGTAGAGTACTCTTCAGGAACATCTACTACATGCCTTACCTTTGTATTTCCCTGCTCAGTGTGTTACGGTTTTGTGGGTTTTTATTTTTTTATTTTTTATTTTTTGGTTGTTTGTTTTGGGTTTTCCCCCTCTATTTCAGTTTATGTCTCAGTTTCTCTCTCTGTTGTGTCTCTGTCTCTGTCTGTGTCTGTGTCCGTGTCTCTCTCTCTCTCTCTCTCTCTCTCACTCTCCATCTCCCAGCACCTGCAATGATAGAATTGCATGTGTGGACTGCAGGTACAGCCTCCTTTTCTAGGTATCTGCACTTGTGCATGTGACAGCCTCTGCACCAATTGCTGCTCACCATTCAGTAATTGCATGCAGCCTGCTCTGTGGTGATTGCATTACTCACTGTGATTGCAGCCCACTGCTATAAAATGCTAGGTTAGGTAGGTGTAGCCCCTTTCAGCTTTCCAAGGTGGGGACCATGCTTGTTTGCTCTGGACACTGTTGTGTCAGTCAGAAGGTTGGTATATGTCTCTTATCTGAAGCTGGGGTTGTAGCCAGTTATATGCATGTTGCACTCAAACCTGAATGTTGCTGCTTCCAGTACACACTTCTCAGTGTAGACATGTACTCACCCCTCCAAATGCTAACACAGGATACATGGGAGTATGTACTTTATTTCTGACGTACACAATTAACTGCCATACGCATGTAGTTATTGCACTGTATTCCTGTGGCCAGTATTTATCCTGGTCTGATACTGTGTGGTGTTTGTAAGGTGCTACTGTAACATTAATCCCTGCTAGGATGGCTGGTTCTCCTTTCACAGTCATGTCATGCAATTCCACAACAACTGCTGTTAAAGACCAACAGAACAGGATTTGTGTTATACCATTCCTAATTTCCATTTACATTCCCTCATTGTAATGCCGGATATATTTATTTCAGAACCAAGTTACTTGTATATCTGCTGTGGCTTAGTGGTAATTCATGCAGTCTATTGCGTCAATGGTCTGGGGTTCGACACTGGCAGAGGTTTTTTCTTTTGCTGCTCAGCAGAACAAGAGCCCTGCCATAGAGTGACTAAGGCACTTTTAAGCAGTTGTAAGCTGGTTTGCGCAATGCTTAGCTAAGTGCACACATGAGCACACTCGTTTAAACCCACTTACTGCTGCTTAAAAGTGCTTACTCCCGCTACCCCCTACGCTAATTTCTTTGAAAAAAAAAAAGACAATGGGGAGATAGGAGAGTGGTGAAAAAGGGGACACAAAGAGGGACAGACAGTAGGTAAACAAGCTTGGGATGTGCAGGACGGGTGTAGGGAAGGTCCATTGCTGCCCATTTCTTTACCAGCAACAACTGTGCATATGCAATACATCTGGAGTGATATTTGAAACCTTCCACCCCTGGGAGAGGGGTGAGGACAACAAAGTATGTTGTACTGCCAATTATAATTATCAGTTTACATGTCCAATGGACATGTGTGCGAAATGGGCAGCTCTGTATGAGGCATATTTTTTTGTGGGTACAGATTGCCCATTTTGTTTTGTTTTTTTTTTTTTTTTTTCAGGTGAGATTGGGAAGTGAGGTAGATGAAGTAGGTATGTCCGGGGAGGTAGGTTGGGGAGGTAAACAGACAAGACAGACAAGATGCATAGAGGGGCGGTGTATGACACATGGGGTGGGTGAACACAATTGACGGGGTCGGATGTTTGGAAATCGCAAGCCCATGAGCCCACAGATGGTAAAAGTGGAACTGAGATCCCCACCCATGGGCAGTCACCACTGCACCCTCACAGCCCCGAGGGTGGCTGTGCTGGGGCTGCGTAGGATGGGCAGGCTCACCTGTGAAATGTGCCACTCTCACCTTGAGCTGGCGTAGGGGATCAGTGACTGAACGCTGGATCTCCCTACGCACCACAACCCGGACACTTTGAAGGGTAACAGGTGGCCCTTCTCTGCCCACACTTGCATGGGGGGATGAGCCCCATCCCCTGCAGTGCTTCCACCCGAAGGTGGCACAGGACCAATGGAGGAGGGGAGCCCGGGCTGGGCACTGGACCCGCTGGTGCCAGGTGAACTCGCCATCTGAGGAGGACAGGTGGGTCCGCTGGGACCAGCCTTCCCATACGTTCTGTGATTAGGTGTTTTCAATTACAACATAAACAACAGCATTCCAGATTAGTTGTAACAGCATGCAGTAATATTCCCATTAACCCAACACAACAAGGTTCCAACAGTTGAACAGCAATCATAACACATGCATATATTGAACTACAGTGGATATTCTAACAGCATGCAGAGATGTTTGGTAGCAACAGGCCACCATGATTGTGGTGTTTAAACAGGGCACATGCATCAACATGAATGCAAATATTTATAGAACAATAGGACATATGTCCCAACAAATATTTAAGATTACACATACCCATTGAGGTGTGGAATTGCATGGTTTATGCACATACAGTAGGGTGTAGAAAAAAACCTCGGGTAACATCTTATAATTACCTTTTAGTCTACACTACATTCCTAGTGACTGCAGGTGTCTATCCCCTACATGTATTATTATACTTGCCACCATACATTAGGCTGTGTAATGGGTTTGGCTAGTTCAATATATGCCTGACCTATATCTGACATACTAACTGTCCAGGATGCAGATGTTACTGCTAC
This sequence comes from Protopterus annectens, assembly GCF_019279795.1. Taxonomy (NCBI): domain Eukaryota; kingdom Metazoa; phylum Chordata; order Ceratodontiformes; family Protopteridae; genus Protopterus; species Protopterus annectens. The sequence goes on from NC_056741.1 coordinate 32,823,304, forward strand.
ATATTTCTTGATTGCATTTCTATTTCTTTATCTACATATCTGGGATGTTTTTACATGACATTTTCACTTCAATTTGTACAGAACCCTGCATTTCTTGACACACACTCACATTTCTGGGGAAAAAATAACATGCTACATGTGTGCCAGATTTACTTATGCATGCCAGCCAGTAATTGACTGTTGCGGACTGTATATATGCTTCACAGCTACTAGCACTTCCATCACCCACTTTATATGGGACTGCACAACTCTGGGCTGCCAGCACTTTTTCAAACAGTACTATTTGTATAATGCAAGGGTACAACAATATTTCAAATTCTGTGACACAGACACACTCCGGGTTTTAGACCTTTACTAATGGCTTTACACACTTTTCCACAAGCTCACTGCTTTATTTGTTTTAACGGTGCATATGGCAGACATGTTGAAGACATATTATACCTTTATTAATAGGTTAGAACACTCTTTTTTCAGGCTCACTCACTTATTTTATATGACAGTGCCTGCAGGGATATTATTCCAGACATATGTTACCTTTCTTAATGGGTTACTACAATCTTTTTCTGCCTCTCTGATGTTTTTATCTGACAGTACATGCAGAGGACTTATTCAGGTAATTTTATGGCTGTATTATTGGACTACAACACTTTCTTTCATGCTCTCTCCCATATTTTATATAACAATACATGCAGAATAATCACTAACCTGCCTGGTGGCGCAGCCTTAGCAGCCTATCAGCATAGGCTTGTTGATTCGCAGTATGGTCACCTGCAGCTGTAAAGTAAATGAAGGGATATTGAGACATACCTATCCATTATACATACTCAATTATAAATTCTTACATACTGCATTCCATGGCTACATACTTAGCTGTGGGGCATCCTGCATCCCACGAGCCTTCTGTATCCATTGGTTCAGGTGGTCCTGCTTCCATATCTTCAGGTCTGCATGGTGGTGACGGACCTGCTCACCAGTCCGAGGAACGCCTGTGGCACTGGTGAGGTCATGAGCTAACCGTTTCCAAGCCTCTGCCTTGTACTCCGTCCCTTGGAACTGGCCTGCAGGAGTCTTGACTCATGATGGTGGACAAGGAGCCAAACCATGTATTTCGACTCCTTGATGCCCCAACGTTGCGTTCGGAAGTGTGTTCCCTCTCCGACACCAGCCATTCTAACTGCAGATGTGAGCTACAATCAGTTATGGTGTGTACTCCTGCCTATGGGGCTTAAATATGCCGCATTTCCCGCACTTTTTTGTGATTGGCCATTTTTTAAAATTCTCGGCTGACTGCAGACCTACTTAGTAATGGTTAAACTACCATTACTAAGTATATGTATGTTAACAGTGGCTGTTTCCTCTAAGTTGTCATGGCTTAGTGGTTCTGTACTTTGCTTGTGATGCACAGAGTCCTGGGTTTGAACCTTGTCATTCATTTTATTTTCATACTGTCCAGACAGGCTAGGGGGTGTGGCTGCGTTTAAGCAACTTTGCTCTACGTTGCTCCTCGGTGCCCTACGGTGCCCTGGTTGGCACGGTGCACACATCCGCGCAAACACATTGTGCTGGTTAAAGCGCTATTTCACTATGGGCACCTCTATTGTGCTGGGTTAACCATTATTAAACTATGGGCACCTCTATGGTGCTGGGTGAAGCACTGCTTAACTGCAGGCAATTATATATCAGAATAATTTAAAATATTTATTTTGTTCACTGATACATTGGCCATTTTACTGCATTTTAATACTATTTACACATATTTGTCTGGTATTATTTCATATACTGATTTAAAAATAATTACGAAGGGGAGTGGTGGGACTCGAACCATGAATGCCTCTTTTTTTGTGTGAACGCTCTCCCATTACGCTATTGCTATTTGGCGTGATTTGCATAAACATTCTTTCTTATGCTCTTCCATGTCAGAATTGCTAACTCTAGCTAAGCAATGGGCACACCCGCACACACGTGTGCAAATACGGGCAGCTATTTTGGGAATTTAAAAAAATAAATTTAATGTTTTGCTTTTTATAACTGTGATGGGGGGTTACAATATCAGGGAGTGTGGTGTTGGGTGCAGGGACATTTGAGTGGACTCACTCTTGTGTATTTGCTTTTACTTTTCAAACACTTGCAGGGGCGTGGACATTTAGACTGCTCGGCAGTCAGACTCGCCCCCTGCTTTCTTACACGGTCCATGTACGACTTACGGTTGGGTCAGCATGCCCTCATACATATTCATGGCACACTGATGTCAGACCATTCAACTGCAGCCTCTTACATGGAGGATTCATGAATCCGGGGGGTTGTCTTGATTGGACTCTCATAATGATGATTTGGCACCCAGGGCAGTGTATTTAATTAAAGTTAGTTTTTGTGGTTTTGAGCATAGCCGCTCCCCTTTCTATTTGGCCACACCCCTTACCATTAACCCCACCCATTCAGCTGTCTCCCATAGCCCCCCTTTGATATGAAGTCACCAGCCACCACTGGATTTAAACAGCATGTTTTACTGCCTGTTGTTACGTTGTTAGCACAAAAAAGAGCAAGTCATAGAAACCAACCCAAGGTAATATAAAATAATAAAGGTGAATAGATTGCTAACTATACGGTCTAAGTTTGTGGGTACATACAATAGTCATATTGCTGGCTACACTATTCTATGTTCGTATCTTTTTATTTCATGAGTGGATTAATAAAACATATAGATGCACATAGTGATGGGGCTGACTGATACATGGAGTAAGACAGCAACAATTTATTTTTAATAATCATATTTTCTGGGTGTGACAGTTGTCAATAAACAAAATAATGCCCTGTCTGAGGAGTGACCTACAAAGAAAACAGGAGAGCATAGTTGGCCTGTCTCATCCTTCAATGTAGAATCCTTCCCAGCACTTGACTGCACAGCTTGTCTCAACTCATTACAACTTTGTTCGGCTTCATGGTGTAGAGAGATGACATCCTGTAGGTCATGAGTTTGATTAATATCCTGGGTGCTGGAGACGGTGGTAGAAAATGTAGATGAATGATAAAGCTGAGCCTGGTCTCTTCTGCTGGGGGGTGTGGGTATGAGTGTTGGTACTTGTGTCTTATAATGTGCACTCTGCCCATGATTATGACAGACATCAATGATGGATGGAAATGTTTGACTTGAAGGGGAGGGTAGCATCACCCAAGAAAAAGGGCAGGAAATCCTTATCACCCCAGTGCATGCACAACCCTTGTGACATTATGGACATGCACAGAGGATGAGTTGAGCTTTAAGACAAAAACCCTTCTGATGGCTACCTGGAAGATGGACAAGCCATGGCCATGCTTTGTCCCATTAAAGAGAATGAATGGGTAATAGCTGTAATGGTTATGACCTGTTGGTCAACTTGCATGCAGGAGAAAAAAATATTTAGGATGAGACAAGAAAAAAAATGCATTGCAGCTTTATGAACGCTGCTGTTTTCATAGAAACCTCTAATGTTTTAATGTCAGTGAAGCCAGTAAGAAAGCTGTCAGTATTTGTCAATGAAGGCTGCCTTTAAACTCTATGAACAGTGGCCTTTACACTAACTTTGAACTATGTTGTGATGGTAGGTTCAGTTTTATTAATGGTTACATTTCTTTGCTCTCTGTGGATTTAGCCACTTTGAAATGACACAGCATCTCAGATAACAAGATTGCTTATCCTCTTCAAGAAAGGTGTCAGAAAACATAAACAATTCACTGCAACTCACTTGCCTTCCAAAGGTAACATTTAACTTAAGCAAAAACAATAATGTTCCTCTGAGTGTTTCTCTCTCTCTCTCTCTCTCTAACAGTAGGCGTTTGTTGCAAACACTGTTACACTGCACAAAGGGACATAATTGTTATATTTGTTTTCCCCACATTTATGAATATATCCGGAAGATAAATGTATATTAGAAGACCTGTACTTAATCTGATTTTTTGTTCATTTGCATTTCTGTCCTTCTGTCTCTCTTAGTCTTTCTCACTGTTGGTTTCTGAATAGCATTTCTGCTTCCCTTATTCCCCCATACCCATCACAGCCTTTCAGTGGAGTGCTTCCCTTGTACCTCCATTATCATTTCTTGCATTTTTTGTATCATACCTTTTTAGTAATGGCTTTTCCATGACAAAAGCATAGACCCTTTCCAAGAATCAAAAGAGGGTATCATACGCATCAAAATACCTTTTCATGAGGAAACATTTTTGACAGGTAAAAGCAGTATTCACATTGGCACATGTAAATCCATGGTTCCCAAATATAACACACAGGGACATTATGGTTTCCCAAAAGGCATTATTTATTGACGCATTTAGGAATAACTGCAGATGTGCTAAAACTCTGCATAAGCTAGTTACTGGGAAAATGCAAACAGGGTGATACTTAATTTTTGCAGTGGTGCAGCAGTTTGCATCGTGGCTTCACAGCAAGAGGTTCTCCAGTTCGATTCTCAGCTGGACTATCTTGTCTGTTGAGTCTGCCTGTCCTCCCTGCATTCATGCGGGTTACCTCTGGATGTTCCATTTTCCTCCCATGTTACAAAGATGTGTATGGAGTGTTTCTCCCTGGGCCTCCACTGAAAATCGGCTTGTTCCAAGTCAGACTCTCCTGGTAAATAAATGCTAAATAAAATCAAATAAAATTAATATTATACAGCACCAAGCTGATAACTTTTATATAAACAGATGAAATTTGTCTGAGGTAGCAAGAAAGCTGGCATAAAAGAAGACCATAATATCCAAAGTGGTGTGCAGACCTTATAATTATAAGCAGATTATTTTACAGAGTGCCTTTACCCTGGTGGCTTAATATGTGGGAAACAGCTGGGCATTATGAGATATATAATGCCTTGTACTTGATGAGCACATCAGCCACTACAATGGCTAAATGAGTTATATTTAAATCCAGCAGCTGTCAACTATACTGACATTGGATACAAAAAAATGAATTTGCATTTCATGGATAGCATGTGAGTTGTGGACCCAGTTATGAGACTGATTCAGTACTGGATTCTGGAGACAGAAGATGATGAGGGGTGGTCTATGTATAATTTAGGCAAAGAAACCCAGGTTGAGGAGAAGGGGACACAGGATTGTGACATGAAGAGAGAATGAAAGCCCAGGAATTGCACGTCAATGGATGCCGAGCACATACAGATGTTTGTGCAATGCCTGTCCCCATGGCATAAAGGGATGGAGACCTTACTGCAACCTAGATTACCTGAGTTCAGGGAGTATGGAGGGGAATGGGACAGAAGAAACTTTTTGTTGACTTGCTCACTCCAAGAATGAGACTAGAATTTAAGCCTTAGGTAAGACACACCCCGGATGATGGCAACAATGCAGTAATCATGCTTTAGACTGTCATTAAATGATTGAGATAGTAAGGGAGGTTGAGCTAACTGACACTGAATGAGATAGAAACTGTTGGAGCTAATTGACACTGTATGATGTGATGTTCATGACATCAGTAGCTCCACCCAGTTAGGAAATTCAGTAAATCTCTTGGCATGCAGGAGAGCGTTATGTGATACTGTTGGCTGCCCTGCTTTGATCGACCTCCTCTTCCTGTTGGAGCAGTCCTAACCATGCTTACAGTAGTAGAGGCACTAAGGTAAAAAGAATAGACAGCAGTAAATCTATAACAGAAAGGGAAAGACAGGGGTAAGAAAAAAAGAAAGAAAGAAAGAAAGAAAGAAAGAAAGAAAGAAAGAAAGAAAGAAAGAAAGAAATGGTTGTATAATGAGATAAGGTCCAGTGAACACCCGACTGTGAACTGATACTGTTTCTAAAGATGATTGTAAATTATTTCTTTGCACTGCAGTCATAGCCGACCTTAGGCATAGGCCAGCTAGGCAGCTGCCTAGGGTGGCACTCTAGCAGGGGGACTTTTCCAGGAAACTGGGTGGTGTAAATAGACCAGGATGGGGGCACCAGGTGGTGTGAGGTGGTGCTGTAGAGCCCTTTTGCCTAGGGCACCACTTGCCCTTAAGCCAACCCTGAGTCTGCAGCATCTGTACATGGGAAAGAGCACCATGCAGTGTTTTACTGTACCTATAATCCAATCAATGCCTTCTTTATTTAGAACTCATACATGGCAGTAATTCCTTGGGACTGGGAGATGTAAAAGGATCCAGCAGTGGGCAGTTACAGTTAATGAGTGATAACTGGCTACCTGTGATTGATGGATCTTACATCTTTTTCTGAAATGCACAGTTCTGCTCACTGCAAATTCCATAATTCCCAAGCACTGCGCCATTCATGATATGCGGTAGGGAGGCTACATAAGATGAACATTTGATATGGCAATGTCATTTCTGTCAGTTTGTAACAACTTTTATTTCTTAGGTTTGTGAATCTGTGAATGTGTTTTTAGTATACTATTCACTTGTCCATGTTATGACAAGTTATTTAAACAGAGTGGAAAAATGAAAGCTCAGATTTAAAGCATTATGGCTGACTGTTGTCAATGACTTTAAAGTAATCGGAAGCAGATTGGGGTAGGTACCACATTCATGATGTACATACCAGATTACAGACTGTGGTAAGATACTGTGTCATTGCATATATCTGCATACCAGATTACAGACTGTGGTAAGATACCGTGTCACATTACACAATTTACACCCTACTCCCACCCGTTTCCACTGCCTTCTGTGATGAACACACAGCACTCTCATAAGCTATGTTTTCTATATATCCCTTAGAACACCAACATTTATTTGATTATTGGAAATAATTAAAATACAAAACAACAGCTTGAATAAAACAGATCAGTAGCTAAATAAAATGTTTGATTATAATTAAGTCAGTCCAATAACATTTTAAATTATAATTACAGAATCCCTCACTGAAACTTTATTCTGTTACACTGAACAGAAGATGATTAGGGATCTTCTAAATGAGGCCTCAGAACTACATTCATGAAGCTGGGAAAGTAGATAGTTCAACAAGACTAGTGCAATGTAGGTAAAATATTTCCCACCTGAAGTTTCAGGGTTCATCTTCAGAAACAGCAGCAAACCCATCATCTGCAGAATAGACCAGATACAGTGTGATGCCCATGCCCTGGCCCAGCAATCAAGAATCCTCAGTTCTCACCACTAACACCAGTGAGGGCATCTCATATATGAGGAAAGGATAACAAATACACACAATAAAGTGCAATTCTTCTTAACAGCACACAGAGATCACAGTCAGTCTGGGGCTGGTCGCTCCCTTGCCCACCAGGTCCCCAGTAAGACTCCCCACTGGAGCAGCTATAGGGTCCAGATCTCAGCCTAGCTGGGCAAGCTAAAATCTCCAGCACCCTCTCTGTCCAACCAGTGCTTCATGTTCCTGCCCAAGTAGCTGATACACACACACACACACACACACACACACACACACACACACACACACACACACACACACACACACACACACACACACACACACACACACACACACACACACACACACACACACACACACACACACACACACACACACACACACACACACACTTTGAGATAAGAGTTTACACAACCACACAGACACTTCTGGTGAAGGCTGACACAGGTTCTCCAGCTGTGCCCCTTTTACCCAGACTATACGGTAGCACCGGCTGCCACCACACAGCTGATATTATCAGCTACCCAAAGGCCCTTAAAAGGGTGTCCAATTATTACTGTGAAATATTATTATCCAGTTGTTAGATGTGACTAAACAGTCAAGGCTTATTAGATTGGCTTTGTACAATAAACTCTATAAATATGCAATGTACTCTAGAGACTAACTTATCTCTACACAAACCAGCCACAGGTAAAAGGTTAATAATAAATAATTAAAATCACAAGACAATACTTTCTACTACACAGTGCTAGTCAAAAGAGTGCAGAGATCACACAGAAATACTTCAAATAAATCAGTAGTACAGATCTGACATCACCGAAAAACACTTAGTCTAATCTTTATAATTCCTGGCTATTTCTAGGAGAAAGCACAGTTGTAACATACTACTTACATAAAGAGAGAATAAGGCAGTGCTGTGAGTTGGATATCAAGACAAAAATGCTTAATGCCTTCTGATTCTCTCTGTTTAAATTGCTATTGCAGTTCTGATAAACATTACATCATCTTTTCTACCCTTTCTGGAGTTCCCAGGCTACACATTAACTGCATTTACTTAACATCTCCCTTTTGTTATCTTGTAGCTGGTCAGGAACAGAGCAATAAAAATACATTTGCTAAATCTAGCAATTTAACTCTTGGTTAAAACAATAGAAAGCATTTCTTTATGTAGACTTTTCGGCACCACTGTCTACATGAAAGGGTCACCACATGCTTTTACTGGGTTAGTAGAGAGCACTGTTGCCACATTTTTGTAACAGCATTTCTTTACATTTAAGACAACAAGCCTGTAGTTTACATTCATATTTACAAATGATAGAATTATCTGCACAATTCTATCTGGCTAGGCTGGCAGCCTTCACCCATCTCTACCAGTCTTCACATTTTCTCCCCCACCCAGCGAACTCAGGCTAGTTTTTCAAGTGACCCTTGAGATACGCTGCTTGAGAGGGTTAGGTCTATATGAGTATACCTACCCCCATTCCCTGTCTTGAGAGCCCACCTGCATTGGCATTGCAATTCCCACTGCGGTGCTGCACTGACATATCATATGCTTGCAACCCCAGGCTCCATCTTAGCAACTTGGCATTTTGCTGACTGGCTCTGTTTAACCATGTTAGAGGGTTGTGATCTGTCATAACAGGGAGTTTTCTTCCATACAGATAAGGCTGAAGATTTTGCAATGCCCACACTATGGCTAGACATTCTTTTTCTACAGCTGCATTGCATTCCTCCCTGGGTTGGAGACTATGACTTAGATAAACCATTGGGTGCTTTTCCCTCTCTGAAAAATTCTGGCTAAGTACAGCCCTTACCCCATGGTTTGAATCATCCACCTGCACAACAGATTATTTGCTGTAATCTGGACTGACTAACACAGGGGGTCCTCTCAAACCTTCGTTAAGCTTCTGGAATGCCTCCTCACATGCTGGGGTCCACACTGCCTTATCTGGTCTGTTCTTCCTTGTCAGGTTTGTCAAGGTAGCAGCTATGGTACTATAACTGGGGATGTACTTTCTGTAGTACCATGCTGTCCCTAAAAATGCTCTCACCTGCTTTTTAGTAACAGGTGCAGGCCATGTGTGAATGGCTTCCACTTTGAAGGGTTCTGGCCTTATCTTACCACTCCCCACACTATGTCCTAGGTAGGATACCTCTGCCATACCCACCTGATATTTGCTTGGCTTAATGGTCATCCCTGCCCTCTGTAGCCTGCCCAGCACCACCCTGACATGCTGAAGGTGCTCTGGCCAGGAATGGCTGTAGATGGCAATATTATCTAGGTAAGCAAGGGCAAACCCTCCTGCTCCTGGTAGGATATGATATACCAGCCTCTGGAAAGTCACTGGGGCATTCTTCATCCGGAAGGGCATCTTCGTGAATTCATACAAGCCAAAAGGAGTCACAAAGGCTGACTTCTCTATAGCACTGGGAGTCAAGGGCACCTGCCAGTAATCCTTGGTAAGATCAATGGTTGTAAGATACTTAGCCCCACCCAGATGCTCTAGGGCCTCATCTTTCATAGGCATGGGGTAAACATCCGGCTCTGTGTGACTATTTAATTTCCTGAAGTCCACACAAAACCTAGTGCTGCCATCCTTCTTTGGCACCAGCACCACTGGGGAGGCCCAGGGACTGTTGGACTCTTGAATCACCCCTAGTTCCAACATGTCCTGTACCTCCTCTCTCAGGGTCTGTCTGACTCTCTCAGGTACCCTATAAGGGGCCTGCCTAATAGGCCTTTGGGGTCATGTATCCACCTGGTGCTGCACCAGGTGGGTGCACCCTGGTTTCCTAGTGAACATGTCCCCAAATTACTGCAAAATTGCTCAGATTTCTCTAACCCGGGTAGAGGATAGTTGCTGGGACACTGCAACCCCTCCCACTGAGGTGTCAGCCCGAGCCTCACTGAGGAGATCAGTCCCCAGATCTCCCTCAGACACCTCTTGCAATCCACTGCAAATGTTCAGCACAAGGGCCTCCCTATCATGGTAAGGTTTCATCATTTTAACATGGTACAATTTGTGCCCCGGCCTTCTGCCTAGCAGTTCCACCATGTAGTTAACATCACTTACCTTTCTTACCACCTTGTAGGGTCCCTCCCAAGCTGCTTGCAGTTTGTTGTGTCTGACAGGAATGAGAACCATAACTTGCTGCCCCACAGCATACTCTCTAGCTTGAGCATTCCTGTCATACCACACCATTTTCTGTTGTTGGGCTTCTGCCAGGTTCTCCTGGGCCAAGCCCATGAGTTTCCTGAGCCTTGTCCTAAGGTTTAGGACATATGCCACAACAGACTCCTTGTGAGACTTGCACTCACATTCCCACTCATCTCAAATTAAATCTAGAGGTCTCCTCACCCTATGCCCATGCAGCAACTCAAAGGATGAAAAACCTGTGGATTCCTGGGGAACCTCTCTGTAAGCAAACAACAGATGAGGAAAATATTTGTCCCACTCCCTCTTAAACTGATCTGCAAATGCCCGTAGCATGGACTTGATTATAGAGTTTAATCTCTCAACAAGACCATTAGTCTGGGGATGGTAGGGGTGGCTTTCATGTGCTTTACCCCACAGGACTTCCATAGACAAGCCAGCAGGTCTGACATGAAATCAGAACCTCTGTCAGTCAGTATTTGTTTTGGGAAACCTACCCTGCTGAAAATCTCTAACAAAGCATTTGCCAACTTCTCTGCCTCAATGAAGGACAAAGCCACTGACTCAGGGTATTGTGTAGCATAATCCACTACCACTAGGATATACTTTTTCCCTGTGGAACTTGGGGTACTCAGAGGACCCACAATATCCATAGCTACCCTCTGAAATGTCTCTTCAGTCACAGGCAAAGGCATCAAAAGAGCTCTTACCTTGTCTCCTGCCTTGCCTACCTTTTGGCACTGCTCACAGGTCCTGCAGTACCCAGTTACAGTTCTGGAAATTCCAGGCCAATAGAAGTTCTGCATAATATGCTTTTTTGTACATTTTATGCCCATATGACCTGCAACGGAAATATCATGGGTTATGGCTAGAAGCACCAGATGGTAGGCCCTAGGCACTACCAACTGCTGTATTCTCTCACCTTCTAGCCCTCCATCAGGGGTCCACTTTCTGTATAGTAACCCTTTGTCCCAGTATACAGATTCCCCCTTCCCTTGAGAATCAGGTGCCTCCCTAGCTACCTGTCTCAGGGCTTGCAATGTAGGGTCTGAGAGCTGAGCCTGTCTCAACTCTCTCCTTGTAACCCTTCCCAGCTCCCCTTCCACAGGAAGGCTGGCATCCTTTGACAGTGTTGCCTCACTGTCAGCCTGGATACTACTACTCACCTTTACCTTTGCAGTCACTCTGTCCAAGGGAATATCAGTGCTCACAAGCAGCTGTGGCTCACCTTCAGTCTCACTGCTTCAGTGTAGCTCACTCTCTGAAGTAACCACCTTACCAGTTCTGGCTGCAAGTATGCAGACCCACATGCTTGTCTCCAGCCTCACTGTGAGTAACTGCATAAGAACATGGTACTGCCTCATAGGTTCACAGATTCATAGGTTGATACTAGGCTATCTGCCCTAGGGCATTTTATAAGCCTATCCAGAGTGGGTTTGGCTTTCACCACCCTTTTAGATTAGTTGACTGTGCCTCTATATAGTAGGTCACAGAAAATAGCCCTTTTGAGGTTAGTTTACTGTGCCTCTGTCTAGTAGGGACACAGACGAGATCCCAGGGATAAACCTACGATCTCCCATCCACTCATCAAGATCTCTCTTGAAGAGGGTCATTGAGGGACTCTGCCTAACATGGATTGGGATTTTGTTCCAGAGAGAGGGGAGCCTCTGGGATATGAATCTGTCCCTCCAGCATGTCCTATTTATTTCTGTGCTGAGGTTTAAGTCACTGGAGTGTGTAGCTCTAAAGGATTTGGATTTCCTGAGGTGGAGCATGTCCATTAATTCTGGGTTGGACATGGCTTTATACGTCAGGCACAGATCACCTCTGAGTAGGTGGTAAGCAACTGAGTAGAGCTGGAGTTTCTTTAGCCTAACTGCGTAGTGCATCTGTTTGAGTCCCTTGATCCTCTTGGTGAGGTACTTTAGGGGTCTTTCCAGTTGCTGCAGGTGTCGGGTAAGATACATCCCAAACGGGGCATTGTATTCAATTATGGGCCTGATGAGTGATGAGTAGAGAGGCACAATGACCTCTCTTGATCTAGATGTGAACCCTTTTGTGATAAGGTGGGCTATATAGAAGGTCTTTCTAACCACTTTGGCAACGTGATTGTCAAAGGAGAGATTGCTATCTACTTGGGTCCCTAAATCCCTAATTACATCTTCCGTACTTAATGGATTACCACCTATGTGGTAATTTGTGGGCACTTTGTTTTTCCCAAAGGGGATGACTATGCACTTTTTGGCATTTAGCTTTAGGCCATGGCCCTGGCACCAGTTATTCGTCTCTGTGAGACCCTTTTGGAGGATGCTTGTGTCAGTCGGTGAGTCGATTATGGCACCCAGTTTGCAGTCATCTGCGAACTTGGTCAGCCATAGTCCTCCCATGTTAGCCTGTACCTCAGAGAAATATATACCAAACAAGAGAGGTCCCAGGACTGAGCCTTGTGGGGCACCACTTGTAACTGGTTTAGAGTCTGACATGGCACCTGCAATTCTGACCATGTGGGTTCTATCCCTGAGCCAGTTTGCAACCCATCGTGTGACATAGGGGTTGATATTTAAGCTGGTGACCTTATTTATGATGCCCGAGTGGGGTATTGTGTCAAAGGCTTTTGCGAGGTCCAGGTAGGCTGTGTGGACTACCTTCCCTTCATCTATGGCCTTGGTGACTGTTTCAAAGAAGTCGACCAGGTTCAAGAGGCAAGATCTGCCCTTAACAAAGCCAAATTGGGTAGGATCCAGTATTTGGAGGTTCCCAATGTCTTTGTTTATGAGTTTCATGATGATACGCTCCATAGCTTTGCAGACCAGGCTAGACAGGCTTATAGGGCGATAGTTTCCGGGGTCCGTTGTGGCACCACCTTTGTGGAGTGGGACCATTGTTGCTGTACGCCATTCCTTGGGTACATATCCTGTAGTAAGGCTGAGATTGAGCAGTGACTTTATGTGAGGGTTCAGTTCTTCTTGGAGTTCATGTAAGACGCAGCCCGGGACACCATCCAGTCCCATTGATGCTGTGTTTTTTGCTTTGGAGAGGGCAGCTCTCACCTGTGCATCTGTGATGTCAGGGAGGCTACACTCTGTTGGGATAGACATTTGCTCTTTTGGGGGGGAAGGGGGGAGTTTGCACTGAACATGTCTGCCAGGATGTTGGCAATGTCTATGGGTTCAGTGTATTTTTTGTCATTTTGAACTAACTCAGAGCATATCTGGGAGTTGCCACCCAGGTTCCTGACATAACTAAAGAAGGCCTTGTGATTATCTTTAGCATCTTGTGCAATCTTTCTTTTGAAGCTGGCCTTAGATGATTTTATGAGGGATCGTAGTTTCTTGCTAGCACTGATCAGAGATGCCTTCCCGTTTTGGGATTTTGCTCTATCATGTAGTAGCTTCCTTCTTCTGTTGTATAGCTTATTTATGACTGAGGTCCACTGGACAGGTCTCCTGCCTTTGGAGGAATGAGTCTTGGTTTTATTTGGGATAGCATGATCCATGCATCCCTGTAGGTGTCCATAGAAAGGTTTTGTAAAAGATTCTGCGGTTTGGGCCGTATTTTCCAAGGGCCTGGGGGCTTTGAAGGATTCCACCTCGAATTTGAGAAGTGTGAAATTTGCTTTTGAGAAGTTCTTCACTGTGGTTTCCTTGGCTGGGGGTGGGGATGGGATATGGATGTCCAGTGAGATTAATTTATGGTCAGATCTTACCAATGAGGGGTATACCTCTGGTATGGAACATAGAGTCCCTATGTTGGTGATGATCAGGTCCAATATGTTTTCCCATATTGTGGGAGTGGTGACCAGTTGTTCCATAGCATTTGAGTTTATAAATTCTAGGAACCGTTGGGCGAGGGTGTTGGGGCTTGAGTAGTGCTCCCAGTCTATGTTTGAGTAGTTGAAGTCACCCAATATAATGGTGTTTGGAGAGACCTTCATATTCTCCAGTGTTCTCAGGAAAGCTGAGTGGGGTTCCTGAGTTTGGGTGGGTGGTCTGCAGCAGGCTAAAAACTGAAAGGCAGTTTTGCCCACTGTTAGTTGCACATGGATGGTCTCCGATGCTTCATGCAGTGCCACTAACTTGGAGGTGTGGGTATCTTTGATGAATATGGATACTCCCCCTCCTTTTGTGGTTCGGTCCGAGTTTTGGGGCCGAAAAGCATGGTATGAGATATAACCTGGTAGTGCTGGGGTGCTCTCAGGAGCCTTGAACCAGGTTTCTATTACTGCACAGATATCAATATTCTCCATACTGAGGAGAGCCTCGAGTGCATGCATCTTGAGGTTTAGATTTCTGGCGTTGAGCAGCATTACCCTTAGTTTCTTTTTCTTTGTGTTGTCTATGGAGGTGGGTTTGTATTTTGAGCCTTGCCTAAAAAAGGCACTATAGGGGTGGCAAGAGCCTTAGCCAGTATTCGAAAGCCCAGGGGTGACAGTGCAAGCCATTCCTAGAGAAGCAATGTGGATTGTCGAGCATGTCATCCCAGGCTGACAGACACTGGATCCCCTTTGAATGACACCAATACTTTAGCCAATTGTTAAAATTGATCATTTTGTCTTTATACTGTGGCAACATTCTTGGTGAGGGTAAGATGCTACTCAAGGTCAGGGTCATACCGGCCTGGGCTACATGCTCAGAGAGCTCATCTATGTCTTTTTTCATGTAGTCCAGGGAGGTAGCCTCTCAGGACATCTGCAGGATGGTAGTTTAGTACACCTGTTGTCTCAAGACAACCTACTATTGGCTTTTTGTCTTTCCCACTTACTGGCTCCCTCACTTGTGGTTCCCAACCTTGCCTCTGTGGGCATCGGTATGCCACATGGCCCCACTGGTTGCATTCAAAACATTTAACCCTAGCTCCTGGATGTGTACCTGGACTAGTGGCTTCCCCTGTTACTGGCAGATTCTGTTGTGGTGGCCTGTGCTGTCCACCATGGGTTTCTTTAGACCCATGAGCAGTACTGGGAGTCCCCTTCCTGTGCAGTGATGCCCTGCTTGCCAGATATAGGTCTCCCTCCTTCCCCAACTCATCTGAAGTAGCACATTGTCTATCAGCTAACCAGATCCTCATGTCCTCAGGCAAAGTGCTAAGAGCTTGTTCCCTCACCAAAAGGTTTGACAGCCCTTCAGAAGTGGTGACCTGACATCCACTCACCCAACTATGGAAATAAGTGCTCAGTTCAGCAACATATTCACACACACTTTTATCTGCCTTGTGTCTATGCTCACGAAACGTTTTCCTATACATTTCAGGTATTAGCTTAAAGTCCTAAAAGACATTTCTTTACAGCAGTATAATCAAAACATGCAATGTCAGGCTTTTTAGATAATGCAGTTACCGCTGTACCATGCAGTAAGGGGGTCAGGAACCATACCTGGAGCCCGTGGTCAACTTCATACTGTTTACATACCCTCTCAAACATGTGAATGAAACTATCAAAATCATCCCCCTCTTTAAACTGCGGAAGAAATTTACTGACCTTTTGTGCTTCTGGGGTCCAGTTACTCCCTTCATCATTACCTCCATGACTCTGATGAAAAGTTAGCATCTCTTTCTCATGCTGCCTCTGGCTCTCTTATTCCTCAGCTTGCAGACATAACAGTTTTTAATTCTTCTCAGCCTGCAAACGTCGCAGTCTCTTATTTGCTTTTAATTCCACACACCTGGCCTCTAACCCAAGTATCTTTAGCTCCAGCTCAATTTTTTACGTCCACTGCAGAAAGGTTGAGCTGTCCATTCTCTGAGGGAATTATATCTCCACTGCCAGTCTGATTGTCCTCCTGGTTGCTGTTTTCTGATGCAGCTGTAACCAAGGCTGCAATCAGGTCTGCCTTAGGTTTCCATGCACCAGTTGCCTAGCCTGGCACATCTCCGCCAGCTGGCTCCTTGTCATCTTTGCATACTCTTTTGCTGACATGCTGCCTGCTCACCCTAACTAACTAAGCTAACAAAAGAAATAAAACAATTGTGATCTGAACTCTGAGTATTCACTGCGTTGCTGTTTTAGAGTGCAAAACACCTTCAAATCTCACTGTACATAAGCTACAGGAATCACTCTACCCACACCACTACAAGCCAATTAGTATTTGCCAACCAATTAATATGTGATGTGGATATCCCACCGCTGCCAAAAAAAATAATATGTGAGGATATCCCAACCACTGCCACCAATTAATATGTGTGGATATCCCAACCACTGCCACCAATAAATATCAGGATATCTTATCTCAATCACTGCCACCAATTAATATGGGATGCCTGTGCCCTGGCCCAGCAATCAAGGAGCCTCAATCCACACCACTAACACCAGAGAGAGCATCTCATATATGAGGAAAGGATAACAAATACACACAGTAAAGTGCAATTTCCCTTAAGAGCAAACAGAGATCACAATCAGTCTGGGGCTGGTCACTCCCTTGCTCTCTAGGTCTCCAATAAGACTCCCCACTGGCACAGCTATAGGGTCCAGATCTCATCCTAGCTGGGCAAGCTAAAATCTCCAGCACAGTCTCTGTCCAACCAGTGTTTTGTGTCCCTGCCCAAGTAGCTGACATGCACACACTTTGAGATAAGTGTTTACACAACCACACAGACACTACTGGGGAAGGCTGGCACAGGTTCTCCAGCTGTGCCCCTTTTACCCAGACTATACAGTAGCACCAGCTGCCACCACACAGCTAATATTATCAGCTACCCAAAGGCCCTTAAAAGGGTGTCCAATTATTACTGTGCAATATTATTATCCAATTGGTAGATGTGACTAAACAGTCAAGGCTTATTAGAGTGGCTTTGTACAATAAAGTCTACAAATATGCAATATACTCTAGAGATTAACTTATCTCTACACAAACCAGTCACAGTTAAAAGGTTTTAAAATATTTACTAATAAATAATTATAACCACATAACAATACTTTCTACTGCACGGTGCTAGTCAAAAGAGTTCAGAGATCACACAGAAATACTTAAAATAAATCAGTAGTACAGTTCTGACATCACAGAAAAACACTTAGTCTAATCTTTATAATTCCTGGTTACTTCTAGGAGAAAGCACAGTTGTAACATACTACTTACATAAAGAGAGAATAAGGCAGTGCTGTGAGTTGGATATCAAGACAAAAATGCTTAATGCCTTCTGATTCTCTCTGTTTAAATTGCTAGTGCAGTTCTGATAAACATTCCATCATCTTTTCTACCCTTCCTGGAGTTCCCAGGCTACACATTAACTGCATTTACATTCTTAACATCTCCCTTTTGTTATCTTGCAGCTGGTCAGGAACAGAGCAATAAAAATGCATTTGCATGTTTAAATCTAGCAATTTAACTCTTAGTTAAAACAATATAAATCATTTCTTCATGTAGACTTTTCGGCACCACTGTCTACATGAAAGGGTCACCACATGCTTTTACTGGGTCAGTAGAGAGCACTGTTGCCACATTTGTGTAACAGCATTTCTTTACATTTAATACAACAAGTCTGTAGTTTACATTCATATTTACAAATGATAGAATTATCTGCACAATTCTATCTGGCTAGGCTGGCAGCTTTCACCCATCTCTACCAGTTTTCACATACAGCATAACATAGGATACCAAAGACTTGGCCCATGTCATGTGGGGCTCAACATGTGATTATATATTATACTCTTTCTGGATATTTTTCCTGCTTGTGCCTACTAGAAATCAGTCCCATACCATAAGTTGTAAGTTCAAGCTAGAGCCAACCAGTAGAGACATCAGCCAGACAGCCATAAAGGGAGCTTGGTATAATTCACCCATCACCTCCAGTTCATACTCCAAGACCATTTTTCTTCAAGCATCCAGAGTGCCTGGCTTTAACTCCCACCACACCCTCCCATCTGTTCAGAGAACTATCTCAAGGTCCAGGTGTACCACATAGCAGTTTATGAGAGGAATCTAGGTGTAGAAGACCTCCTATGTACCCAGCATGCATGCTGCTGAAACAGAGAAAATAAGTAGCAGCATTGTGTGCAAGCTACATTGCATGTGTTCACTTCCAACTATGTTGTTATTTTTTTTCCTTTGTGTGCACAAAATACATGTTAGTATCATTTATGCTGCTGCTGTCACCTGAAGCCCCTGTTAGAGGCCACTGCTGAAGCAGGTAAATCCAGCTTCCATCCCTTGAGACAAGAGAATCAGCAGAGTCTGCTCATTCCAAATGTCTCCCTCTCCAACTTCTCCAGTACCTTGGATGTTATAAAATCCCCAAAATCATAAATGTCGAATAGATCATAATGTACCAGGCAATACTCTACCTGGGGAAATTGGCACTATGTGAAGTCTGGGGTCAGTATTATGACACCTGAAGTGTATAGAAATGCAGTAATCCAGAGCATGGTGATTCAGAGAAGTAGATGACAAAAAGGAGCAGTCTCAGGAAGGATGGATCTCTGAAGGACTCCGCTGTTGACTGGCCTCTTTCTACAGGTAGACTCCCCAGTTCTTACTTCATGGGTCTTGTCTGTAAGCCATCTGGCTATCAATTGGGTGAAACAAGGGTTTATACCTAACCTGTTGAGTTTGTCAACAATGCCCAAGTGGGGTATTGTTTCAAATATTTTGGCCAGGTCATGTTTGCTCTAGATACTTATAAAGACATGACACCCTGTATAAGTTGTAGAATGAAATGGAGTCACTGCAGCAGTTGAATGTCCTCACACAGACCATGTTGTGCACTGAGCATCTCTAACATGGTATCTATAGTGGCCATCTTCTGTCCAGATCATTGAATTACACATCCTTTTATATATACTAAAGGCAACACTCAGGTCAGACATATCCTAGAGTCATGGCGATGATGTCCTCCCACATGCTTCTCCCCTATGTGGGTACATTCACCCATTGTCAGATTATAATGGGGTAATTCAAGTGGCTGCCCAGGGCCCACAGTCTCAGAGGGGCCCATGGTCACCATAGGAATACAGTGCTGTGGTTGGGGTTGATTTGAATAGGAGTAGCAGTGGTTAATTGTCTAGTTTACCTAGTTTATTTGTAAGTAAAGAAACACCTCTTATCTATAAAGCTTTTAGTTTTAAGACAGCACCATGCTGTAGGGGAATAAAGACCTAAGTATGGGCCATGCAGCCCAGGTTCAATTAACATCTCAGGCATCGGAGACACTGGCAGGGAGGGGGTGATGGTTTGGCCCATACCAGGAGGTAGAGCATTCACTGATGACTGTCCATAAGGGAAGTTGTGGTCTAAGGAGTGGAGTAGTCCTTGGCTGAAGTCAATTAATGTAGGGGAGGTAAAGTGGGTAGGAAATGAGACTTACCCACTCCCTTGAATGGAATGTTGACAACTGGGAACCCCAGGATGCACTGCAGGACATGGAATAATTCCAGGTGGTTAGTAGCAGGTGCTAGACCCAGTGTGGACATGAGACACTGGGTAGCAGTGCCATTAGGATGATGTGGGGGGGGGGGGTGTTACCAAACAAATTGAAAAAAAATTTAATAAA
>NC_056741.1:32845542-32953042 GCF_019279795.1 Protopterus annectens
AGCACACTGCACAACATGGGCAATGGAACATTGTCAAACAGCGTGTGCATGCACACCACCCATGGTGCAATGCAGAAAAACATATCTCCCTATAACATTACAGCATGTTGCAAACTGCGTGGCAGTCATACCTGGATGTGTATGACTGATGGTAGATGTGTGCTGTAGCCTAGGGTAATAAATAAGAATCACAGTACACACCGGATAAATAAACACATATCGAAGTAGTCTGTCAACAGTGCAAGTTTAAACCAATCAACACCATGAATGATCAAATGCAGATGTATGAATGGTAGATAAATCCAGCAGAGGACAGAACCAAACCACCAACCATGCATTTTAAATACAAACAACCAAGCACAGTGCCAAACAGCAGCACTGCAGCAAATCAGCAAAATGGCTGCTGAATACACAAGTAGATGTACACAACCAAACAAATGTGTAATGGAATGCATATATATGACACACATATGCCATTTCAAAGGCAACACACAGGTGTAGGCATATATGTATGACTGTCAGTAACCTAAATGGAGTGGACATGAAAGCAATGTCAATACACATACACACACCAATGACATGTAAGAATATGTTCACAAATCTAACACTATAGCACAAAAAATATTAGGTTGTGCACATGAATTTCAACAACATGCAATGGTTAACACATAAGTATAAAGAGAACAAGGATGCACTGCAAGCAGTAGCCAGTAAAATGTGAGCACATGTCCTGCATCTGTATAATGGTCATAGAGTTGGCACATGTTAACCTTGTAAACAACATAATATATGCAAAGGGCAATAACTGCAACAAAGGCAAACATATCTGTAAAATATAACATGAAGGTGGAAGGGAGGTGGACAACCTGGGCCCTCATCAAAGAAGACAAATATAAAGCAAGACAACAAGGTAAGGTTACACATTGCAATTGCATAGGACATCACATAGGGTGCTGTTGAAGCCAACTGAAAATGCATTTAAGAAAATGACAAATGTATGTCACATGGGCAGACTGCATTGCTGACCTCAACAAAAATGAGCATGTATGAATCAGCCATACACAGTAATGTGTAATCATGTAATATCAACAGGCACAGGTAAGCAAGCTAAGGATTTCCATCACATACACATATACTGTCATGCCAATGTGGAATAAACAACCACAGTTACATGTCTCACACCCTGCTTACTACTTAGTAGAGGACACTCCTGTGAGCATCATTACAGCACATCAACAATATCTCAGTGAATGCTCACATGTCAAAGGTTCAATGGAGTCTCAGTACCAACTGGACTACGTACAGAGACATGTACATACATCAGTTAATGTGTGCAACACCCCCAAACACAAGCCAGAAAACACATAATTCACCTCAGCAGTGTACCTCACAACAGCCCTTAAGGCAAAACACAATACCTAACACGCTAGTAATAGGAAAATCTATAGTAAGGCACATGGATGTTCCACTCACCAGGCTGAACAAGGAGAAGATTACTGTCAGCTGCCTGTCTGGTGCTTGGATCAGCCACATAACACAGGCACTTAGGTCACTCCAGAACAAGTATAAGTATGATGCTGTCATTGTACATGTTGGTGTGAATGATCTAAGACGTACCTCCCTGGATTACATGAAAAGAGACATTGAGGGGCTCTCTGATCATGTAGCCCAAGCTGGTATGACCCTGACCTTGAGTAGCATACTACCTTCACCTAGAATGATACCACAATACAAAGACAAAATGATCAATTTCAACAACTGGCTAAGCTTCTGGTGTCATTCTAATGGGATCCAGTCTCTGTCTGCCTGAGATGACATGATAAACAAGCCTCACTGTTTTTCCAGAGATGGGTTGCACCTGTCACCCCTAGGTTTTTGAATACTGGCCAAGGCTCTTGCCATCCCCATAGTGCCTTTTTAGTCAAGGCTCAAGGGACAAGCCAACCACCATAACCAGCACAGGTAACCAAAAACTAAGGGTAATGCTACTCAATGCCAGAAGTCTCAACCTCAAAATGCACACACTCGAGGCTCTCCTCAGCATGGAGAAAATCAATGTTTGTGCAGTGAAGGAAACCTGGTTCAAGGCTCAAGAGAGCACCCCAGCACTGCCAGGTTACAATTCATATCATACCTTCCGGCCTCAGTTACCGGATCGCAGTACAAAGGGCGGAGGTGTATCCATATTCATCAAGGATAACCATATCTCCAGGTTAGTAGCGCAGCATGATGCCCCAGAGATCATCCATGTGCAACTATCAGCAGGCAAAACCACATTTCAAGTCGTAGCCGGTTATAGATCACCCACCATGTCCCAAGATGCTCACTCTGCATTCCTTGAGACATTGCAAAATATAAAGGTCCTACCCAACACCATAATCTTGGGTGATTTCAACTACCCTGGTATAAACTGGGTGAACTACCAATGTTCCAACTCCTATGCTCAGCGATTCATAGAATTTATAAATTCAAATGTCCTTCAACAACTAGTATGTTCCCCCACTAGAGGGGGCAACATATTGGATTTAATCATGACAAATATGGGCGCCCATTGTACCACACCCGTTATCACTCCCTCCTTGGTCAGATCCGACCACAGACTGATAACCCTGGACATCCTCGCCCCTCCACCTTCCCCAGTCAAAGAAACCATAGTCAAAAACCTTTCCGAAGCAAACTTCAAACTACTTGCATCCGAAGTGGAAAGCCTCACTATTCCCTTGCAGAAGGATAATGATATCCAGGATGCGGAATCCTACACACATCTTCAGGATTGCATGGACCATGCTATCCCAAATAAAACCAAGACTCCTTCCTCAAGCAAGAAGAAACCAGTCTGGTGGACCCCGGCCATAAGCAAACTTTACAATAAAAGGAGGAGACTTATACAAAAAAAGGCCAAATCTCAAGTAGAAAAATCATCCCTGATCAGCATTAGTAAGAAATTGAGGGCCCTCATCAAGTCAACTAAAGCTAATTTTGAAAAGAAAGTTGCCAAGGATGCCAAGGATAACCATGAGGCCTTCTATGGCTACGTCAAAACCTAAATGGCAATGCTCAGGTCTGTTCTGAGCTAGTACAAAATGGAACAAAATACACTCACCCTTCTGACATTGCCAACATCTTGGCTGACAGGTTCAGTGCAAATTCCCCCCCCCCCCCTCACCACCTACAGGGCCTATTACCATTCCAGGGGATTGTGTAAGTCCAATTATTACAAATACGTTGGTTAACAAGGCTCTATCTAAAGCTAAAAACATTGCCTCCATGGGACCAGATGGTGTCCCAGGCTGTGTCATACGCGAGCTCCAAAAGGAATTAACCCTGCATCTTAATACCCTGTTCATTCTCAGCCTCTCCACACGATATGTGCCCATAGAATGGAGCATGGCAACAGTGATCCCGCTACACAAGGGTGGGGCCACAACTGACCCTGGGAACTACTGACCAATAAGCCTGACCAGTCTGATCTGTAAGGCTATGGAGTGAATCATTATGGAACTCATAAATGGAGAGATTGGGAACCTCCAGTCGCTGGACCCCACACAGTTCAGCTTCGTCAAGGGCAGATCATGCCTCCTGAACCTGGTGGATTTCTTTGAGACAGTTACTCAGGCTATATATAAGGGAAAGGAGGTACACACAGCTTACCTTGACCTTTCTAAAGCATTTGACACCATTCCCCATTCAGGTATTATTGATAAGCTTACCAGCCTGGGCATAAACCCTTCTGTCACAAAATGGATCGCAAACTGGCTCTCAGACAGATCCCATAAAGTAAGAGTAGCGGGATCTATGTCCGAATCCAGACCAGTAATGAGTGGTGTGCCTCAGGGCTCTGTCCTGGGGACCCTCCTGTTTGGCATATACTTCTCAGAAGTACAAGCAAGCACGGAAGGGCTGTGGCTGACTAAGTTTGCGGAAGACTGTAAACCGGGTGCTATAATAGAGTCTCCGGCCGACATGGAGATCCTCCAGAAGTGCTTAAATGAGACTGATGCATGGTGTCAAAGCCATGGTCTCCAGCTAAATGCAAAAAATGCATAGTAATCCTTTTTGGAAAAAACAGAGTACCCACAAACTACAACATAGGAGGTAATCCCCTGAAATCTGAAGAAGAAATAAGGGATCTATGGACCCAAGTAGATAGTCAGCTTTCCTTTGATAACCATGTTGACAAAGTGGTTAGAAAATCCTTCTATGTGAACCATCAGATCATGAAAGGGTCCGCATCAAGATCTAAGGATGTAATGGTGCCCCTCTACTCTTCCCTCATCAGACCCATTATTGAGTACAATGCACCAATTGGAATGTACCTGGCTAGACATCTCCAGCAGCTGGAGAGACCACAGAGGTACCTAACCAAGAGGATTACTGGCCTCAAACAGTTGCCCTATGCAACATGAATGAAAAAGCTAAGACTGTTCTCTGTTGCATACCGCTTTCTCAGAGGCGATCTCTGTCTAACGTACAGAGCCATGTCCAACCCAGAATTGTTGAATATGCTCCATCTTAGTAAAACCAAATCTACTCGAGCTACATGGTCTAGGGATATAAACCTCAACACAACAATGAATAGAACATGCTGGAGGGATAGATTCCCTTCGCAGAAACTTCCCTTACTATGGAACAGGGTCCTGATCTACATAAGACAGAGCCCCTCACTATCACTCTTCAAGAGGAACCTTGATGAGTGGATGGGTAACAGAAAGTTCACACCGGGGATCACACCAACAGCACTACTAGATAGGGGCCAAGGGTACTAGCTGCTAGTACAAGGGTCTAGGGAACTACTAAAAGGGTGGTGAATACCACACAACGTGGCTGGGCTAATATATGCCTTCGGGTAGATAGCCCAGTACCAACCTATGAACCTATGAACTATTGCTGGAAGGTGTGAGCTTATGTGAATAACTAAGGGATGTGGAAATATAGCATAGACCAAACATGGGATACTGTACAGTCATTGAAAAAAAATCATTACCATGGTGTATACATGATTGTTGAATTGACATTCTATGCAGTCAGAAAAGGAGGACTGCCCATATATATGACATACCACATGGCATACAACATGACATCATGCAAGTGCGACAAAATGACAACTGTCATCCAAAATACTTGAGCAATGACATGTTCTTCTGTTGCACATACATGATATGTCAGTACAGAAATCTTAACTGTATCAATGTGGTGGTGCAAGTCTATGGACACCATGTGTTGTCTGCAAGTGTCTCTCACTAAAACACATGTTAACAGGGTAATTGTTTCAACAGTAGCTGTATGTTAGCTGTCACAATGCTTGGGCAGCTGAATGTGAAAGGAAAGTGTAATGTGATAATGTCTGTCCTGCACACATTGAAACATAATTAAATGTCACACGATGATATCTGCATTGTATGTTTACAGATACAACACATAAGCATAGCAGTTAAAGGGTGTGCATGCACAAGAGTGGGGACACAGTCCAATCAATTATATGTCAAAGAGCATGGTGGCGGTATTACACAATTGGAGCACACAGACAATGCTTATGGACCTGAGGGACCGCCCTGATGGGGATAAACATCACAAATGATCGCTCAGGCTATCTCTGTAAATACCTTGTGCATAGTCTGTCCCATATCCTGAAAAAAAAAATCCCCATCACGTCCTTCATCTGTGTTAGCAACCCATCTGTCACCACCTCCTGGAAATGGCCTGCTAATATTCTCTCTGTTGTTCCTGGCATCGTCTCCTCCTGGATACAGCAGGGATGATGGCACATGTAGGTCCAGCTTCCTTATCATCATCTTCATCATTGTCATGGTCATTAATGGCATGTGCTCATCATCTACTTTTGATTGGTGATCATCCACGGGTCCCACGATCAGTCAAGATGACTCACAACACAGGATGTAAATTTTATACACATACCTGATACTACCTGTCTGTATAACATACCCACTATGATACAATGAACAGGCAGAAAACAGGTCTCATTAAAGGTTAAAATATGTTATGGCCATAGTCCATTGTACCACCATATGAGATACATGTCAGTAATCAAAGCCATAACAATGAAAAGCAAATGTCTAGCAAACCAGACATTCCAATAAAAATCACAGATGACATTAAAATGAAACTGATGTGCTCATCTGCAGTCTAAGACACATTAATCAACATCTGTCCACAAGTGAGTTCTGCATATAAAAATATGAAACTGAAAGTGTATTACTATCTGTAATCTAAGATATATTAATTAAGATATGTCCACATGTGAGTTTTGCATACAAAAATATGAAACTGAAAGTGTATTACTATCTGCGATCTAAGATACATTAATTAACATCTGCCCACATGGTCTAGCAAAACACACATTCCAATGGCGACCTCAGATGACACTAAACTGAAACTGATGTGCTCATCTGCAATCTAAGATACATTAATTAACATCTGCCCACATGGTCTAGCAAACCACACATTCCAATGACGATCACAGATGATATTAAACTGAAACTGATCTGCTCATCTGCAATCTAAGATACATTAATTAACATCTGTCCAGATGATTTAGCAAACCACACATTCCAATGATGATCACAGATGACATTAAACTGAAACTGATGTGCTCATCTGCAATCTAAGACACATTAATTAACATCTGTCCACATGGTCTAGCAAACCACACATTCCAATGATGATCACAGATGACATTAAACTGAAACTGATGTGCTCATCTGCAATCTAAGATACATTAATTAACATCTGCCCACATGTGAGTTCTGCATATAAAAATATGAAAGTGTACTACTATATGTTGAAGATCTTATTTAAGACAGTTCAAGATAAAAATGGTCCAAACATTAGCAAGTAGCATAATTATTATCAACAGATTTGCTGCTAGTGAATGGTTCCGAATGCAAACACCTTCCCTATGTCATGATATCTGTACTTATGGGTGTGTCTATAAGAACATATCAGGGACACTGTATCCATCACACAATGTGATCAACTTAGTCAACATTATGCAGTGGCATGCATACCACAGCTTACCAGTGGAAATCATGACATCACCTGAACAGTTGTTTATTGGCGTGCATTAAGCATGGCAAGCATACACAAAGCAAGCACATCTAACATATCCTGACTTTTGAATAGAAGCATGCCCTGACTCTGCCTCATGAAACCATCCCATAACTGAAATTTGGCAAAAGAAAAACTTGCTGATAGGTTCATAGGTTGGTACTGGGCTATCGGCCCTAGGGCCTACACAAGCCTAGCCAAACAATTTCCCGGATATTACTTCCCACAATATTTACTTCCCTGGACCCCTGTCTAGCAGGGTGACTGACATGATCCCCGGAGTGAATTTCCTATCTCCCATCCAATTGTCAAGGTTCCTTTTGAACAGGGCCAGGAGTCGCTCTGCTTGACATGTATGGACAGTCTATTTCAGAGTATGGGGAGTCTCTGGGTCAGGAACCTATCCCTCCAGCATGTTTTGTTCATTGTGATGACAAGGTTTAGATCCCTGGAGTGTGTAGCTCAGAGGGATTGGGATTTCTTTAAATGGAGCATGTCCAACAGCTCTGGGTTTGACATGGCCTTATATGTTAAGCAGAGATTGTCTCAGAGTAGACGATATGCGACAGAGTATAGCTGGAGTTTTTTTAGATGGTCAGCATAGGGCATCTGCTTTGGACTGTGATTCTTTTAGTGAGGCATTTCTGTGGCCTTTCCAGTTGTTGCAGATGTCTTGTGAGGTACATACCAAATGGGGCATTATACTCTATAATGGGTCTAATGAGGGATGAGTACAGTAGGACAATGACCTCCTTTTTTCTGGATCCTCACAGTTAAGGAGGTCAGAACGTTTACAAAGCAAAAGGGAAGGGTTGCAATGAAATCAGTATTATGCTACAGAACAGCAGCAACAACCACAACAATGGAGGAACAACTATTGGAAGAAGGGCCAGTGGTCCAACAACAAGAAGAGATATTGATTGTTGATAATAATATGGACATTTCCACTATTGACAATAATTTGTCGTGTGTATTAGATGATCCATTGTGGAATTCTGGAAATTGTATACCCGCTTGTAAGGTTTTTAAAAAGTCTGGATTTAATATATATAATTTTAGTGCCATTGATACAAAAGAAGCTCACCATGACCTTTTGACTAAGGGTTTTACATTTGTTCCAGAATATAATTTCAATGTTGTTAATGTTTATTCTAGTATAAGGTTATACACTAGACAGTTAAATTTGGCCCTTCTTTTCAAAGATCGAATTTATGTAATAAATAATTTGACAATTGGTGGTTTAACTAGAAAGAGTACATTTATACCACCATCCAATAGTGATGTTGCAATGTTTGAAAAAAGTGTATTGGAGGGGTTTGCAATGTTATTAAAGTGAAACAAAATGCTCATTATGTCGACAATTTAACCAGGGGTGAAAGGAATGCATTGGTTGAATTGGCAGGTTGTAATGAACTTAGAATTATGAAGCCCGATAAGGGGGGAAGGGCAGTCATTATGTCACAGTTCGATTATATTGCTAAAATGCAAGACATACTTGACAACCCCAAAACTTATTTACGGGTTTCTCTGAATGAATTGAATATAGCCTACTATAAGATAGATTTATTCCTTTTAGATGCGTTATATCAAGTGGCAATAAATTGTGAAGACTATAATTTTTTGAATGTGGAACACCCAGTCACCCCCGCTGTGTTTGGTATCCCTAAAATCCACAAAAATCTTAACGATCCTCCGTTTAAAGCTATAGTGTCACCCAAGGGTTCAAAGACTGAACCCATGGCAGCATCTGTGGACAAAGGCACACACTGAGTGGTGGCTGGGGTTCAACACATTTTGAAAGATTCTTGGCACTGCCTACAAAGGTTGAATACAATAAAAAATGATGATATGGAGTGGTCATTTTTAACTATTGATGTAGTCAGCCTGTTCACGGTTATACCACATGAGGATGGTATAAATTACTTCACACAAATTTTAGTGAAAAGTGGACATTTAGGTAGTGACAAAATAAATGTATTGGTATCATTTATGGATATGGTACTTAAAAATAATGTTTTGTCCTTTGAAGGGGAAATTTTTCATCAAGTTTCAGGTGTGGCCATGGGGACAAAATGTATTTTGCCAACTTGGTTTTGCTCCAATGGGAGGAAGAATTTGTTCTGAATTCATCAATTAAAGAAAAGAAATGTCCTTTACAATCGATTTTTGGATGACGTCCTGGTACCTTGGAGGGGTAATTATGAAGAAGCTAGGTTATTCGTAGAATACTTTAATACTACAACACCCTTCTTCAAATTTACCAGTATGTGGGACAGCCAAACAACTGAATTTTTGGACATCAGGTTAACAAAAACTTCTGAAGGACTTGAGACCGATATATTCAGGAAGGAAACACATAGCAATTCATTGCTCCACTGCAACAGTTTTCATCCCCCACATCAACATAGGGGTATTGTAAAGGGTCAAATGGTCAGGCTGTCAAGGCTTATTAGTGACAATCAAGTTTTGAAACAAGAATTATATACATTGATAAGGATGTTTCTTGATAGAGGTTATCCCTTGAAAATGTTGACTAAAATATGTAACGAGTTACTAAGTAAGAGAGATACTACTTTTTCATGTATACTTAAGGGGAACAACATAGAATTTGAGAGAACAGTTAATAACCATAGTATTTCAGATTCAAGGGCATTGGTCCTTAAATACAACAATCAAATACATGGGATACTGGATTCCATACGTACAGTGTGGGATCTATGTTTTGACTGTGAAATGAAACGTGTTCTAGGCTGTCTCCCTAAAGTAGTTTTCTCTAGGGGGAGAAATATCAAGGAGTTCTTAGAAGGACATAGGCCTGGATATACCCTTTCCAAAATGAATAAATGTGGGACTTTCAAATCCTGTACATTTATTAATGATGGACCTTATGTAAGTGTCCCGAGTTACAACAGGACTATCTCATGTCCAGGAAGGGTTAATTGCAATACTCAGAGGGTGGTGTACTTAGCTACATGCACCAGCTGTAGCACATTTTACATAGGTAAAACTATCCATAGGCTGAGAGACCAGATAGTTGAACATCTTAGGGCCATTAGAAACCGAAACCCACACAATGCTCTATATATGCACAGTATTGTATGTACCAACGTTAAGAGATTTTTATTTTTTTGTAATTGACAGGGTGTTGCATAATGAAAGGGGTGGTGATGAAAAACTAAAAGTGGAACTTTTGGAATATAAGTGGCAGGTAATTTTAAATGCAACAACAGCACCTGGGTTGAATGATTTTATTCCTATAGGGCCAGTTTTGAAACATTGAGCCACTACAATTTAGATATGTGGTTTTTATTTACATTGTTGTGGATTTATTTTATGTATTTACAATAGGTTGAAACACTTAAAATATTTGAGTCTTTTCTTTTTTATATTTAGTATTTGATTTGGATCTGAGGGTTGCAATTGTATTTTATGTATGGTTCTTTTTTGTATGTAGTTTAGCATTAAGATGATTGTGCTTCATTCTTAATTGAATAACAAGTGATTGAGAAGTATATGTAAGGAGTTTGTGAACAGCTACCATTCACTCTGATGATGCCATTGATTTATGGAGAAAGCGCATAATGGGTGGAGCAGCATTAAGAGGCTATCGGATTTACACTGTTGTTCGTGGTTCATTTTTGTTTTTACAAGTTTACTACCCATTGGGTATTTGTTTTTTCATGTGTAAGATTTGGAGTCTGCAACTTTTACAGTGTGGGTTCTGTCAGTGAGCCAGTTGGCAACCCATCTTGTGATGTAAGCATTTATACCTAGTTTAGTGAGTTTATCCATAATTCCAGAATGGGGGATGATGTTGAAAGCCTTGGAGAGGTCAAGATAGGCTGTGTGAACCACCTTACCCTCATCAACAACTTTGGTGACTGCTTCACAGAAGTTGATCAGGTTCAGGAGGCATGATCTGCCTTTCACAAACCCAAACTGGGTGGGGTCCAGAGTTTGGAGGTTACCAATGTCTTTGTTCATAGGTTCATAGGTTGGTACTAGGCTATCGGCACTAGGACCTATGCAAGCCTAGCCACAACAATTGCCTGGATATTTCTTCCCACAATATTTACTTCCCTGGACCCATGTTTAGCAGGGTGACTGACATGATCCCCAGGGTGAATTTTCTATCTCCCAGCCAATCGTCAAGGTTCCTTTTGAAGAGGGCCAAGGAGGTGCTCTGCTTGACATGTATGGGCAGTCTGTTCCAGAGTATGGGGAGTCTCTAGATCATGAACTTATCCCTCCAGCATGTTTTGTTCATTGTGATGACAAGATTTAGATCCCTGGAGTGTGTAGCTTTGAGGAATTGGGATTTCTTTAAGTGTAGCATGTCCAACAGCTCAGGGTTTGACATGGCCTTGTATGTTAAGCAGAGATCACCTCTGAGTAGACGATATGCCACAGAGTATAGCTGGAGTTTTTTAGATGGTCAGCATGGGCATCTGCTTTAGGCCAGTGATTCTTTTAGTGAGGTACTTCTGCGGCGTTTTCAGCTGTTGCAGATGTCTTGTGAGGTACATATCAAATGGGGCTTTGTACTCTATAATGGGTCTAATGAGGGATGAGTACAGTGGGACAATGACCTCCTTTTTTCTGGATGAAAAGCCCTTAGTGATGAGGTGTGCCACATAGAAGGATTTCCTTTCTGTTGCGGCAATGTGGTTATTGAAGGTGAGACCACTGTCCACCTGTGTCTCTAAGTCTCTCATCACACTTTCGGTGTTTAGTGTACTGCCAACTATGTGGCAATTCATGGGTACATGTTATTTTCCCAAACGGGATAACTATACATTTCTTGGCATTAAGCTTGAGCCTATGGGTCTGGCACCAAGCATCTGTTTCTGTAAGGCCCTTTTGTAGAATATCCACATAATTTGGGGATTCAATAATGGCTCCCAGTTTGCAGCCATCTGCAAAATTTGTTAGCCAGAGTCCCTTAGTGTTGGCTTGTACATCAGAGAAGTAGATGCCAAACAAGAGCAGTCCCAGGACTAAACCCTGAGGTACTGCACTTGTCACTTGTCTAGAGCTGGATTTGGAGTTAGCTACTTTTACAGTCTGGGTTCTGTCAGTAAGCCAGTTGGCAACCCATCGAGTGACGTAGGGATTTATGCCCAGCTTAGCAAGTTTATCTATGATTCCAGAGTGGGGATGGTGTCGAAGGCCTTGGCGAGGTCCAGATAGGCTGTGTGGACCGCCTTACCCTGGTCCACAGCTCTGGAGACTGATTCAAAGAAGTCAATCAGGTTCAGGAGACAAGGTCG
The DNA here is from genome assembly GCF_019279795.1 of Protopterus annectens. Classification (NCBI taxonomy): domain Eukaryota; kingdom Metazoa; phylum Chordata; order Ceratodontiformes; family Protopteridae; genus Protopterus; species Protopterus annectens. The sequence continues at coordinate 32,857,878 of NC_056741.1, forward strand.
GCCCTTCACAAACCCAAACTGGGTGGGGTCCAGTGTTTGAAGTTTGCCAATGTCTTTGTTTATAAGTTACATGATAATGTGTTCCATGTCCTTACAGATCAGGCTCATCAGACTGATGGGACGGTAGTTCCCGGGATCCAAGGTGGATCTCCCCTTGTGGAGTGGGATAACTGTAGCTGTGCACCACTCAGTGGGCATGAAGCCTGAGGTGAGGGTATGATTAAACATGACACTTAGATGAGGTGCCAGTTCATTTTGTAGTTCATGTAGTACACAGCCCAGGATGTCTTCAGGTCCCATGGATGCTGTATTCTTAGCTTTGGAGAGTGTGGTTTCTACCTGTTTGGCCATAATTATTGGAATTTGGCAATCTTTAGGTATTGAGATGGGCCCTTTAGGGGATGAGAGGGGGGTGAAGTTGGCACTAAATCGATCTGCCAGGATATTGGCAATATCCTTGGGATCAGTATATTTAATGCCATTCTGTTGTAGCTCAGAGCATATTCAAGCATTGCCATTTAGTTTCTTGACATAACTATAGAATGCCTTGTGGTTGTCTTTGGAATCTTTGGCAATTTTATTTTCATAACTAGCTTTGGAGGATTTTATGAGGGATCTCCGCTTCTTACTGAGGCTGGTAAGGGAGTTTTTTGCATCCTGGGAATTTCCTCTTTTCTGCAACAGTTTCTTTCTTCTGTTGTATAGTTTATTTATGGCAAGGGACCACCAGATTGGCTTCCTTTTTTTGGAGGAGAGCATCTTGGTTCTATTTGGGATGGCACAATTCATGCACGAGTGGATGTGCTCGTACAGTGCCTTAGTGTAGGACTCAGCAGTTGAACTTTCAGCTCCCATCTGCATGGGTGTCATGAAGTTTGTCACTTCAAACTTGAGTAGCATGAAGTTGACTTTGGAGAAGTTTTTTTACAGAGGTTTACTCACTGGGAGATGGGGGTGGGATGTGGATTTCAAGGGTGATTTACTTATGGTCAGACCTGACCAATGAGGGGGTGACCACTGGTATGGAGCATCTATCTCCCATGTGGGTAATTACCAGGTCTAGGATATTGGAGCCCCTGGTGGAACAATGGATTAGTTGATCCAGGGTGTTGGAATTTAAGAATTCCAAGAACTGTTGGGAAAAGGTGTTGGTACCCGAGTGGTTTTCCCAGTTAATGGCAGGGAAGTTGAAATCACCCAGTATTAGGGTGTTTGGTTGTATCTTAATATTTCCCAGTATTTTTAAAAAGGTGTACTGAGAATCTTGGGACATGGTGGGGGATCTGTAGCAAGCTACAATTTGGATTGCAGTCTTACCTAGAGTTAGTTGCACCTGGAGAATTTCAGATGCATTGTGCTGGGCAACTAGCCTGGAGGTGTGAATATCCTTGGTGAATATGGACACTCCTCCACTTTTAGTGTTTCGGTCTTGGTTTGGTGGCTGAAAAGTGTGGCAAGAGTTGTGGTCTGGTATTGCAGGGGTGCTCTCTGGAACCTTGAACCAGGTCTCAGTTACTGCACAAATATCGATGTTCTCCATTTTTAGGAGTGCCTTGCGAGAGTACATTTTGAGGTTTAGACTTCTAGCATTGAGTAGCATTACCTTCAGATTTTGCATGCTTGTATCTGTTATTGTGGTGGTTTTGTCATTTGAACCTTGCCTAAAAAAAGGCACTATAGGGGTGGCAAGAGCTTTAGCCAGTAACCTGTTTATGTGTTCCATGATGATATGTTCCATGTCCTTCCAGACCAGGCTCATCAGGCTAATAGGGCGATAGTTCCCGGGATCAGTGGTGGCTCCTGCTTTGTGGAGTAGGACAACTGCTGCTGTGCACAATTCAGTGGGTACAAAGCCTGATGTGAGGCTATGATTGAACATGGTGCTTAGATGGGGAGCCAGTTTGTTCTGAAGTTCGTGTAAAACGCAGCCTAGGATGTTGTCCAGTCCAATGAATGCTTTGTTTTTGGCTTCAGAAAGTGCAACTTTTACCTGCATAGTTGTGATTAAAGGGACTCTGCATTCTTCCTGTATAGATATAGGCCCTTTAGGGGCTGAGAGGGGGGTAAGGTTAGAATTGAATCTATCTACCAGGATGTTGGCAATATCAGCTGATTCTGTAATTTTCGTGCCGTTGTGCTGTAACTCAGAGCAGATCTGGGTGTTGCCATTGAGATTCCTGACATAGCTATAGAATGCTTTGTGGTTATCCTTAGAATCAGTGGTGATTTTGTTTTTGTAGCTAGCCTTGGAGGATCTTATAAGGGATCTTAGCTTCTTACTGAGGCTGACCAGAGAGATCCTCCACTCATGGGATTTTACTCTCTTTTGCAACAGTTTTTTTCCCTTCTGTTGTAGAGTGTGTTTATGGCAGGGGATCACCAGATTGGCTTCCTTTTTTTGGAGGATAGTGACTTGCTTCTGTTTGGGATAGCGCGATCCATGCACTCGTGTAAGTGCTTATAGAGTGCATTTGTTTAACATTTAGCAGTCGTAACTGTATTGTCCATCTCCATGGGTGTCATGAAGTTTGCCACTTCTGTCTTAAGAAGCATGAAGTTGGCTTTGGAGACATTTTTTACCGTGGTTTTCTTAATGGGGGTGGAGGTGGGATGTGGATATCTAGGGTGATTAGCTTACAGTCAAATCTGACCAACAAGGAGTTGACTTCAGGTGTCGAACACCAGTCAATCATCTTGGTAATAACTAGGTCTAGGATATTGTTGCCCCTGGTGGGGGGTGTGGATAAGCTTATCCACGGCATTAGACTATATGAATTCCAAAAAGCGGTGAGCAAAGGAGTTGGTACATGAGTAGTTTTCCCAGTTAATGGTGGGGTAGTTGAAATCACCCATTATTAGGGTGTTTGGTTGAACACTAATATTTTCCAGTATATCACGAAAACAGGAGTAGGAATCCTGGGGCATGGTGGGGGATCTGAAGCAAGCTACAATTTGGATTGCAGTTTTGCCCAGAGTTAGTTGCACATGGATAACCTCGGATGCATTATGCTGACCAACTAGCCTGGAGGTGTGGATATCCTTACTGAATATGGACACACCTCCACTTTTGGTGTTCCGGTACAGGTTAGATGGACGAAAAGTGTGGTATGAGTCATAGCCTGGTAATGCAGGGGTGCACTCTGGAGCCTTGAACCCATTCTCAGTCACTGCACAGATATCAATGTTCTCCATTTTAAGGAGTGCCTCGAGTGAGTGCATTTTGAGATTTAGACTTCTAGCATTGAGTAGCATTACCCTCAGTTTTTGCTTGCCTGTTCCTGTTACAGTGGTGAATTTGTCATTTGAACCTTGCCTAAAAAAGGCACTATAGGGGTGGAAAGAGAGTTAGCCAGTATCCAGAATCCCAGGGGTGAGAGGTGCAGGCCATCTCTAGCAAAGCATTGTGGTCTGTTGACCATGTTGTCCCAGCAGATAGATACTGGATTCCCTTAGAATGACATCAGAAGCTTAGCCAATTGTTGAAGTCAATCATTTTGTCCTTGTGCTGTGATATCATTCTGGGCAATGGCAGGATGCTACTTAGGGCTAGGGTCATACCTGCCTGGGCTACAAGATCAGAGAGCTATTCCATGTCTCTTTTCATGTAGTCCAGGAAGGTACTTCTCAGGTTGTTCACACCAACATGGACAATGACAGAGTCATATTTGTACTTGTTGTGGAGTGACCTGAGTGCATGGGTTATGTGGCGGATCCTGGCACCCAACAGGCAGCTGACAGTAACCTTTTCCTTGTTTAGCCTCGTGATTTGGACATCAGTGTGCCTGACTATAGATTCATCTATGGCTAGTGTGTTGGTACGTTGATTTGCCTTATGGGCTGTGGTTGAGTGGCACACTGAGTCTGTGGGCTATGTGTTATTTGGGTTGTGTTGGGGGGTGGAGGTTTATTGCATTTCTGCTTTGGAGGTCTCTGTTGCTTGAGCAGATTATTATTGAGAGCCTCTGCAAATGTTTTTGTGTTTCTATGTGTGGATTTTGGTGGTGTAGGTTTAGTGGGACTATGTGATGAGTATGGTGTGGTGCAAGTGTTTACCTTCTCCTCTTGACTGTCAAGTTCAGTCTTGGATGAAGAGAGCTTTATCTCCAGTTTGGCTAGATAAGTGCAGCTCTCACAGGTTGTAGTGTTGAGTGGTATGAGGAGACGGTTATCCTTGCACATGAGGGAATTGCTACATTGCCCCAAGATGCCCATATTCATCAGATAGACAGGAGAGAACACTGGAAGCTGACCCTTGGGCATGCCTGAATAAAAAACTATTTTCCTCTAGTCAAGTGAGGAAAGTGAGTACAAGAGCTGTTTTTCTCTATGCAAGTGAGGAAAGTAAGTACAAAAACTGTTTTCCTCTAGGTAATGAGGAAGGTTAAGTGATGTAGTAATTTGTAGCTCATTTAGTGCTTACAACAAGTTCTGAACAAGTGCTGAGCATGAATAAGGAAATTCAAGTGCTAAAACCAAGAATCTGTATCTGAAGTAGACTAGTTACAGGAAAGAAACAAGTGCAAATGTGGCTTTTAAATCAGAAAGTTGAGGGAGATGGAAAAATTGCCCAAACGGCCAATAACTACAATTTCTGGGCCAGAACCACTCCTTATGTGGTAGATAGGTTACTTAGTGCTTACCACTCCCACTGATAATCTACAAGGCTTCCCTCCAACACAGAAAGGCTTTGGGGGCTCAGGAACTTACAAACATTCCTGGATACAGCAAATCTGTATCTGGACTAGACTAGTTACAGGAAAGGGTGGAAACAATTGCAAATGCGGTAATGTACCAGATTTTAAGCAGTTATGTAGACAAGCGCAAATGGAATTCCAAAACCTGGAATTTTAATGAATCTCATTAATTATGTATGGCATAAATGGCACTTAAAAGACATATGCACATTAGCTGCTCTTACTTTCAGTTATACCTGAGTCATAGGTAGCTGCTAAGGTAAATTGACATCTGCTATCTTTTCTGTTTTGGGGAATTTTAGTTCATTATGCACTTATGTTAACATTACTGATTATTAAGTGTCTCACTTTAGACATGCATTTATGGAAAATATGTGCATTATGAACAATGTTTGTAACTTAGGAAGTGGTTTGTGATTTACCTGTATGCATACAGGTGTTGACATGTGCATCAAGATCATGCAGTAATTTCCCATATGCAGTTGTGCAGACAGATGTACAAAGCAAAAGTGAACAGTGCACAAAGATGGATTTACTGATTATCCATATATTTTACAGGTGACTCCATATACTTGGTGGCGTATGTATAGAAAACTATGGATTCCGACAGTATCCATTTGTCATTATGTGCTATGTATTCCTTTAGCGGTTATGGATATTCACTCATTGATTGTTCTTAAAACAAATCTTAGAACTACTGGGTCAATATGACAGGATTTGTACTCTCCCTGGTCTGATTATGGATCCTGACATTTTCCGATGCTTTCTGTAAGCTGGTCAATTGATACTTTACAGATACTCTGCACTGATGTGGATGGTGTTCACTACTCAGTAATAATTCTGTTGATCTGTCAGCAGATAGGTTCAGTGCAAATTTCACCCCCCCTATCCCCACAAAGGTCCATTTGACATCCCTGATACTTGTTCTGCACCTCACATCACTGTAGGTCAAGTGTTAAAGGCCCTATCCAAGGCAATGAACTCAGCTTCGCCATTAAGCACCCTATTCAACCACAGTCTAAGTACAGGCTTCATTCCAGCAGAGTGGAGAACTGCTATTGTCATCCCCTTGCACAAAGGTGGTGCCACTACTGACCCTGGAAACTATCTCCCCATTAGCTTGACAAGTCTGATATGTAAAGCCATGGAGCGCATTATTATGGATTTCATAAACAAGGACATAGGTAATCTCCAAGCACTTGACCACATCCATTTCAGATTTATCAAGGGCAGATCTTGCCTGTTGAACCTGGTTGACTTCTTTGAGACTGTCACCAAGGCTCTGGATGAGGAAAAGTCAGTACACACAGCTTACCTTGACTTGGCAAGGCCTTTGACACAATCCCCCACACAGGCATCATCAAAAAGCTAACACAACTTGGTGCAAATCCCTATTTCATCAGGTGGGTGACCAACTGGCTCACCAATAGGACCCACAAGGTCAAAATAGATGCCTCCACCTCTGACAGCAGACCTGTCACTAGTGGTGCTCCCCGGGGATCTGTCCTGGGACCCCTACTATTTGGCATCTACTTCTCAGAGGGCCAGGCAAAGACAAAATACCTGTGGCTCACCAAGTTTCTGGATGACTGTAGGTTGGGTGCTGTCATTGACACCCAAAATGATGTTAACATACCGCAAGAGGGTCTTACAGAAACAAATGACTGGTGCCAAAGTCATGGCCTTAATTTAAATGCAAAAAAAAAATGTATTACCATACCATTTGGCAAAATCATGCCCCCTATTGATTACTATATCAATGGCAACCCCCTAACCACATAATCTGTGGTGAGAGACTTGGGTACTCTGGTTGACAACAATCTCACATTCGACCATCATGTAGCGGCAGTGGTCAGAAAAGCCTTTGACTTAGTTCCTCTTATAAGTAAAGGGTTTGCATCCAGAAAAAAGGAGGTTATTACCTCTCTGTGCACCTCCCTCATTATGCCAATAATTTAGTATTATGCCTTGTTTTGTATGTACCTTTCCAAACACCTGCACCAACTGGAAAGGCCACAGAAATACCTCACAAAGAGAATCCATGGCCTCCAATACCTGACCTATGCATACCACTCATATCACTATCACTTTACTTGGTATCATACAGATTGATTAGAATCAAATAAAATTTTAAAATTGGTACCTTTCTTATAAACAACCCTAGGATGATCGCCCAATCTCTCTTTTAAATTAAGATCATCCAACAACAGGTTCCAGTTTTTATGTAAAATGTCTTTAAGGTGAATAGCATCAATACTAAAAGGGGTAATGAAACTCAGACTAAAGCCAGTTGTCAATAAATTACTGTCTTAAACTCTATGGTCACCAAACCTTCCAGGGCTTTCTAGCCAGCCATCATGATTTAAAATTGGTTTAAAGAACCCAGTAGATATCTTACTTTGTACTTCATTGATTAATTGATCCACTAAAATAGATAGGTACTCTCATTTAAGAAACATATCTCTTAAATTGTCGCACTCATTGAAAAAATCTTGTTCTAAACTGACCATCCTACCCACTTTGAATAATTAGCCTTTTACAACAGAGCATTTTTGGTGAAAAGGATGGGAGCTAGAAAAAATGCAAAAAAGAATTGAAATATATACTTTTTCTAAATATTTTCGAGGTATTTCTAAAATTTACATTGTCTTTCCTTAATTCAATATCTAAAAATGAAATCACATCAGAATTATAATCAGAAGTAAATTCCAGAAAATCAGTAGAATTATTAAAATATTCATGTAATTCTAAACCTGTATCAGCATTACCCTTTCATCATCATCATCTTTCGGCTTTTCCCGTTAGGGGTCACCACAGCAGATCATCTCTTTCCATTCCTTCCTATCCTCTGCATCTTGCTCTGTCACACCAACCGCCTGCATGTCCTCTCTCACCACATCCATAAACCTTATCTTAGGCCTTCCTCTTTTCCTCTTACCTGGCAGCTCCATCCTTAGCATCTTTTTCCCAATATACCCATCATCCTTCCTCAGCACATGTCCAACCCAATGCAATCTCGTCTGTCTTGCTTTGTCTCCAAACTGTCCAACATGAGCTGACCCTCTAATATACTGATTCCTAATCCTATCCATCCTAGTCACACCGAGTGCAAATCTTAACATCTTTAACTCTGACACATCCAGCTCTGACTCCTGCCTTTTTGTCAATGCCACTGTCTCCAACCCATATAACATAGCTGGTCTCACTACTGTCTTGTAGACCTTCCCTTTCACTCTTACTGGTACTCATCTGTTACAAGTCACTCCTGACACTCTTCTCCACCCACTCCATCCTGCCTGTACTCTCTTCTTCACCTCTCTTCCACATTCACCATTACTCTGAACTGTTGATCCCAAGTACTTAAACTCGTCCACCTTTACCAACTCTACTCCCTGCATCCTCACCATTCCTCTACCCTCCCTCTCATTTACACACATATATTCTGTCTTAGCCCTGCTGACCCTCATTCCTCTGCTCTCTAGAGCATATCTCCACCTCTCCAGAGTCTCCTCAACCTGATTCCTACTCTCACTACAGATCACAATGTCATCTGCAAACATCATAGTCCACGCCTATGATGATAAAAATATCATCCAGGTAATGGGTGTAAAAAAATATATTCTCTCTAATAATGGGGTTCATAAATAAAAACTCATGTTCCCACATGGCCATGACAACATTAGCTAAACTGGCCCCACATGGTGAACCCATAGCAACTTCTCTTTTTTGTAAGAACTACTAGCTTCAAAATATAAGAAATTATTAGCCAAAATTAAATCTAATAATTCCCCTATTAGGCTGATGTTGGAAGTGGTTACTCCCTTCTTTAATAAAAAATCAGCTACCCATTGAATCCTCAACTCGTGGAGGATGACTGTGTATAGATCTCTGACATCAACCGTTAGAAAATTAAATTTGGCCTTAAAATTGAGCTCATTAATTTTTTTAAGAAAGGTCCATGAATTATAAATATTTTGGGGTTTATGTTGGAGAAATCTTTTCGGCTTACTATCTACAAACTTTGCACAAGCATAAGTGGTGGAATTTCTTCCATCCACTATCGGTTGTAAAGGGGGGGGTCATGTAAGTCCGTATGGATTTTGGGGATCCCAGAAATAACTGGGATTAATGGTGAAGGCATATTCAAATAATTATACACATTTTTTTCAATATGGAAATTAATCAGCAAGTCATTGATATGCCATTTAATTGTAGCATAAGCACCATTTACTTCATTCAACGACACAGGTTCATATGTATCTGTATTCAATATTTTAAGCATCCTAGACTGATAGACACCCATATCCATAAAGACCAGTCCTCCCCCTTTATCAGGTTTCATGACCCTTACATTAGAACAATGTAAAGAACAAATCAAATCTTGTTCGTCCTTATTTAAGTTATACATATCATCACATTTACATTGTTTACACAACAGTGACATCATGTCTATTTTACAAATATGCTCAAAAGTCACTAATAAAGGCTGGAGTGGTGGAGTGACAGCTGATATAGTCTGTCTGGTAATGTGAGTCTCCCCCTGCTGTGATGATGATTGCTCTGCAGAACACTGATAATGTCATCTGTCTGTATTCATTGACAAGTCTGATGCCACAGGAGTCATATCCATTATTTGGAGTGACAGCTACTCCCATGTAAAAATACATTTCTATAATCAAATTTCCTATAGAGACTAGTGGTAAACACATCTAAATTTATATCCAAAAAATTCACTCGAGAGCCAAGCTGCATACCATCAAAACTCAAGCCCATAGTATTAGACTGTAAATCATTAACAAACTTAAGGGCCTCTGATTTCTTTGGCATAAAAAATAAGATCATCAATAAACCTAAAATATAAAATAACCTGTGATCTAAAAAAAAAAATCATGCCTATAAACAAAATCATCTTCAAGCTTGGCCATAACTAGGTTCGCATACATGGGCTCAAAAGCTGCCCCCATGGCTGTACCTTGTAATTGCTGAAAAATATCACCATTAAACATAAAAAAAAAATATTTTTCAGACAAAACATAACTAAATCAATCAAAAAGTGAGACATGGGAGAGTCCCCAAAAAAATAAAACAAGGCTTGAATACCAATATCATGTTTTATGTTAGTATAAAGACTTTTAACGTCTAAACATAACCAAAACATATCAATATTCCAAACTTTCCCCCTGATTTTGCTCAGAAAGTCCTGACTGTCTCTAATATAAGAAGCTGTATTAATAAGATATTTTTCAGCTGTTCATGTAACAACACACTTATATTCTTCAAAAAATACCTCTGTTCAGAAACTATAGGTCGACCACTTACATTAGCAAGACCTTTGTGTGTTTTAGGAAGACAGTAAAAAACTGCTATAGAGCAGTTGTCCACACCAAACGTCTTTTCCACATCTTTAGATGTAGAATACCCCAGCTTTAAGTCTTTGTCTGACAAGAGTTGATACTCTTTAATAGCTTCAAAGTACTCTAAAACATTACATCTCCTATAAACTTGCACATGCAGTCTAGGTAAAGCAGTTGGTAACATCTGAGACCAAGACATAACACAGACATAACATCAGGAATAACACAATTAGACAAAATAACTATTTGTGAATTACTATAAACTTCATTAATACCAGCGTTTCCTTTTGTTATACTGTCCCTTTTTATTGTAGTTCTTCTGCTGGCCCCATTCATTGCAACCTTGTTTTCTGTTATTAAAGTCAGCTCTTGTGGAGCTAGAGTTCCGAAAGTGGTTTTGCAAGTCTTTTGGATTTTGTGCCTTAGGCAATTTCGGAAACTGTTCAACATTACCTTCGGCCCCTAAACTCATATATTCCTCCTCAGAAGCAACAAAAGAGACTGAGGTGGAAGCAGAAGTATTATTACCACGACCATTATCACTCCTGCCATTATCACTCCTGTCATTATCACTCCTGCCATTATCACTCCTGCCATTATTACTCCTGCCATTATCACTCCTGTCATTATCACTCCTGCCATTATCACTCCTGCCATTATTACTCCTGCCATTATCACTCCTGCCATTATTACTCCTGCCATTATCACTCCTGCCATTATTACTCCTGCCATTATCACTCCTGCCATTATCACTCCTGCCATTATCACTCCTGTCATTATCACTCCTGTCATTATCACTCCTGCCATTATCACTCCTGCCATTATTACTCCTGCCATTATTACTCCTGCCATTATCACTCCTGCCATTATTACTCCTGCCATTATCACTCCTGCCATTATTACTCCTGCCATTATCACTCCTGCCATTATTACTCCTGCCATTATCACTCCTGTCATTATCACTCCTGCCATTTTCACTCCTGCCATTATCACTCCTGCCATTATTACTCCTGCCATTATCACTCCTGCCATTATTACTCCTGCCATTATCACTCCTGCCATTATCACTCCTGCCATTATTACTCCTGCCATTATCACTCCTGCCATTATTACTCCTGCCATTATTACTCCTGCTTCTAGATGAAAAAGACCTGTTAGATTTATGTTTCCATAGGAACGCCTTGTCAAGATTATAATCTTTTATATCCCTATTTATCTTATAACTTTTTCGCTACACTATCTCCTGCTTAAATTCCACAAGTCTAGCATTAATTTCTTCAAGCATATTAGTTAGCTTGACTGTTGTCAAAAGTTTAAGTTCAGCACTCACCGATCCAATTTCTTCCTTCAGTCTTTGCTTCTTTAATTCATCCCCCTCAATCAGAATGTGAACCCATTCTATGGAACACTGATCCATCTTTTCCAAAAATTCATATCTCCTGTATTCCCCTCCTCAAACGGGATTGTAGGTGTCTTATACGCTCACAAACCTCTCGGGGTAATATTCAGCTGCACATATTGTTGTAAACAAAGAATGTTAATGTGAGTACTCGCCTCTTTCTGTAAAAGATTTTCCAATTTATCTCTCAAATTCAAAACTTCTGCAGACAAAACAGCCAAAGTCAAAGAGCCCAATATCTGACAAGAATTGACAAACCGACGTTCACGTTCACCCATAAAACTCTCCCAAGCTGTAACCGGACTCTGAACAGCCAAATTACCAGTACCGGATGAATTTAAAGCACCAACTGCTTCCATATTCCTAGAACATCTCTCATTCAGCTGTAGGACAAATTGCTGAATAATTCTTTGACTGCCATCAACCATATCATCACTAAAGGGGCAAGGCAAATTATTGGCAGGATCAGTGGCCATCCAAGAAAGAATATAAAATACAACCAAAGTAAAACATTAAAAGTAAAATAAAAATACAACAAAGACCACTGATATCTGGTGAAAATAATTTATAAAACACTTAGCACCTCAGCTTACACAGCCTTCAAAGAGTAAAGACTTCACAAAACACAGTTTACTTAAATACAATATGCATAGACAATAAAAATTATACAATTAATCAATTAACCTCAAAATTCAAATCACATACTTCCAATTACATTCCTTGTTAAGTCCAAAAGGCTCCAAAGTACCATACTTTAAAATAAGAAGGGTTTCCTTCTTAAGAAGTTATTTTTTTAAAGTCATACATTCCGCTATACCAACTTGTAATTGCTCCAAAACACATCCCTTGAGAGACTCAGGATTAGAATTATGTGCCACCATAAAATGATTACCAAGGGGGCTCTCTAATTTTTTCCTTGCTGCACACTGCTGCTAGGAAGTTTGCCATGATATGACTGACAGCTGTTTGTGATGCTCCTACTGTATTCCCCATGTGTCTTTGGAATGTTCTAGATGTAGGTACACTAAGGGTGAGACACGCTTTGGTTTCAATAGAGAAGGGGTTGCCTCGTAATGTCCACAAAGAAACATGTGGAGGACATGTTGCAGGCAGTCTGCACCAGCTGTCTGTCTAGGCAGTATGTGTCAATTACTTGTTGATCTGACAGCTGGTTTAGTCGCAGCCTTGATCTCACTCTAGCTGGCTGCCTTCTAGGGCACACAGCCACATCCTCATCCATGCCTTGAAGTACTGCTGCCTGTTGCAGTTCATTCACTGTAGGTTGCATATTTTTTATTGTTTTGGTGGTATTATTAAGGATTGCACTGTATTCCATAGTCATAGCTTATGTGTCATGTGGTGCTGTATAGCATATGCTGAGGATTTTGGAAACAGAGTCAGCATTCCAGTTTGTTGCATATAAGTTTGGTTGAGTATGCACAATATGTTTTGGAATCCAACAGGCTTGTGTGGAATCCTATGTTATCCTGCACTGAATAACTAAGTATTTGGACTGCTTTCAGCATGTCTTCTGAAACTGCATCCACAGCAGGTGCACTCTGTGGCATGCTGCGCTGTCCGCAACTCGCTTTTGGAACCAGACAATTCTTTTTCTTGTTTTCTTATTCTTATTATCTGCCAGGACTTTCTGTACTTATGTTTAAACATTCTCACTTTTAATTTCTCTTTCTCTTCCTTTACTCACTTTACTGCCCTATACAAGTTCAAATAAGCACAATAAACAACTGAATTTAGTAACCCCAATCCCCCTTCATCTTCATTTATGTAAAACATTCTTCTTTTCACTGGGTTTAATCTTGACCCTCACATGAAAGACAACACCTGTTGAACAATTTCCTTTTCATATTTTTGTGAGATCATATAAACATTTAACATATATGTTATTTTTCCATTACTGCAGAATTCACCAAATAAACAATTTTTTTCTGAATTCTAATCTATATATCCTCTACAAAAGACATACTTCTTTCATTTATTTTATCACACCCTCCCATTGCATCATAAATACATTTCCCATATTTTATCCCAGCAAAGCCACCTCATTTATTGATAAATGCATGCCCCCAGTTCTCACCACATCACCCAAATCCTTACATTTATCTTTATTCAAGGTCATTCCCATTTCCTTTAAACATCCATTCAGACAAACCAACACTTCCCTCATCCATATTTTGTTCTTGATAACTACAACTATATCATTGGCTCATGGCACAACTACTGGAATCACCACATCCTTTTGCATCTCATGTCTAGCATCTTTCATTTTTAAGTTACTTCACTCACTATCACATTCATTACTGATGCAAACAATATCCCACTCATGGGACATCCTTGCCGTATACCACACTTCATGCATACTTCTTTACTCAGCCATCCATTCACTAACACTCTTGCTCTGTTATTCTGATATGCTGACATGCACACTGTCCTAATTCTATCACCTATTCCATACCTCTCCATAACATTCCACAAAGCGTCATGTCCTACTCTATCAAATACCTTGCTAATATCACCTACCATATGTTTTGCATCCTCCCTTTTGCTTACAATACCATCCACAATTTGTCTCACAACCAGAACATTTTTGAAATCCCTTCCCTTTTACATCATATATACATTCTTCAATGATACCCCCATCCTTCCTTCTATTCCCCTCTGCATTATTCTTATAAACATTTTATAATCTGTTGTTAGTGCGATGGGTCTCAAATTTTTATTTCATTCTTCTCATATTTATTCCATATAGATTTTAATACCTCACTACATAACTCTTCATAAACAACCCCTTCAGCATAACTCTTCATAAACAAACCCTTCAGCATAACTCTTCATAAACAAACCCTTCAGCATAACTCTTCATAAATAAACCCTTCCTTCAAGCAGCCATTCAGTACATTTACAAAAATGATCTCTATCAATTAACTAATAGTATAATTAGCTCTCGTGTTCTTTTTACCTCTTCTTTTACATTTTTAATTTCCCTCATTGTACTAATATCCTCCTTTACTGTTTTATCCAAATATACAGGTACCTCATCCCTTCTGCCTTGTAAATAATATTTCTGCCTAAACAGGAGTGTCTTACTTTTTCTCAGCTTCTTTTGTATATTTCTTTCTCCATATCATAATACTCTGTTGTACTATTTTCTAAATTCTGTAATACCTTTCTGTACATTTTCTCATTCTTCACATTCCATTCCTTTCTTACAACATCCTGAAATTAAAAACATGTTTTATATTTATTTTTATACTTATTTTTTTAGATTCAATTCACCATTCAGACCAGTTTTTTATAGAAGTCCTTCATGCTTAACTTCCCACTCTCCAATTTCATCCCATAATCTATCATTTATTCTTTTTATTCCCTTTTGTATTTTAATATACTAATTTCTTCCATCACCTCCATTCATATTGCTAAATGGTCTTAAAACCTGTCACATCTGTATCACAATATGTTACCCCCCAAACCTTCTGATAATATAAAATTACTCAATTTCAGATCCAAGTGCTGCTTTCTATAAGTCTATTGACGTTTGTTCTACACAGTTGATTTATCACATTTTATCACTTTCTTTATTTTTTAAATCTTCTCCTTCCCTTTTACATTTTCCCCTTATACAGCAATTAAAGTCCCCTGAAATTATAATTTTTATATTATCCACCACAGTCTAAGATTTGATTAAACCAACTTTCTCTTTCCTTACTAGTCAAGAAACATGTTATTTCCATCTCACATCCTTACCAATGCTACATCAAGTATTTTTATTGGTTTTCAGAAAACACAGCTACTCCAGAACAACATTCATTTCCTACCTTCCGTATTATATTCCCACCCCCACAATGTTTCTGTTTTCAGTTTTTTCTTATGTCAGGACTCTTACATACTCTAACAGAATAATATCCACATCACATTTTCCACACCATTCCAGTATGCGTTCCTTTTTACAGTGTTAATAATACTGTTCACATTTGCTGAAACTTCTCTAAAGTTGATGATTTTCCTTCATTTAAGTTCCAGAAAATATTTTTAAATTTTTGCTTTCTTATTTTTACTCTAAACCCAAATGAGTATTTTCCTGGGTTTATATACAAATAATCCTTGATCTTCAGAGTCTGAGTTTTCACTCGGTAGATTCATATTAATTACTAGTATCACTCCTGTCTGCTGACATCTCTTCCTACATGCACTCTTTCTCTCTTCTCTCTCTCTCTCTCTATCTCTTCATTTTTCCTCTCCATAGTTTTTTTTTCTTTTTCTATAGTTTCTTCTTCACCCATATCATCCTCTCCCCAGCCTCTTGTTGTCCTTCCTCGTGTATGTTTTCTTTCTTTTCCCTTTCTTTTTCTTTACTTACTGTTTGCTCTTGACAATCCTTCCAATAGTGACTTTTTTTGTTACACAACCTATATTCAGGTACACACCTTTCTGCTGTTATGTCCTTTCTCCCCACACTGGTTACATTGTACTTTGTCACACTCATTAATTAAATTAGAAAAGTCCCCACAAAAGAAATACAGTTTAGGTTGGCCAGTATATCTTAATGTCCCTCTATGACCAGCCAGAAAACTAACACTTGCAGGTTCATAGGTTCATAGATAGGTACTAGGCTATTGGCCCTAGGGCCTATATAAGCCTAGCCAAAAAGGTACCCTGGCTTTCGCCACCGAAGAAAATACTTTTCCTGTGCCCCTGTCGAGCAGAGCCATAGAAGTGATCCCCGGGGTGAATTTCCTATTTCCCATCCAATCATTTTTCTTGAAGAGTGACAATGAGGAGTTTGTTTGATATAGAAAGGAAGTTTGTTCCAGAGTATGGGAAGTCTCTGGGATAGGAATCTATCCCTCCAGCATGTTCTGTTTATTGTAGTGACATGGTTTAGGTCCCTAGAGCGTGTAGCTCAAAGGGATTGGAATTTCTTTAAGTGGAGCATGTCGAACAGTTCTAGGTTTGACATAGCTTTGTATGTTAGGCAAAGATTGCCTCTGAGTAGGCGATATGCGACGGAGTAAAGCTGGAGTTTTTTGAGATGGTCTGTATAGGGCATTTGTTTGAGGCCGGTAATCCTCTTTGTGAGGTATTTCTGTAGCTTTTCCAGTTGCTGTAAATGTCATGTGAGGTACATACCAAAAGGGGCATTGTACTCTATAATGGGTCTAATGAGTAGAGGGGAACAATTACCTCTTTTTTCCTTTTGTGATGAGGTGTGCCACATAGAAGGATTTCCTGACTACTGTGGCGATGTGATTATCAAAGGAGAAACTACTGTCCACCTGTATCCCAAGGTCTCTTATCACACTTTTGGTGTTAAGTAGACTACCGCCTATGTGGTAGTTCATGCGTTCAGAGTTTTTACCAAAAGGGATGACAATGCATTTTTTGGCATTGAGTTTGAGGCCATGGCTTTGACACCAGACATCTGTCTCCATGAGGCCCTTTTGTAGGATGTCCACATCGTTAGGAGTTTCAATTATGGGTCCTAGGTTGCAGTCATCTGTGAATTTCATTAACCAAAGGCATTCTGTGGTAGCATGCACTTCAGAGAAGTAGATACCAAACAGGAGAGGACCCAGGACTGAATCCTATACTACTCCACTTGTCACTGGCCTGAAGTCGGATTTGGAAAATGCTACTTTCACAGTGTGGGTTCTGTCAGTGAGCCAGTTGGCAACCCATCTTGTGACATAGGGATTTATACCTAGTTTAGTGAATTTATAATTCCAAAGTGGAAGATGGTGTCAAAAGCCTTGGCGAGATCTAGATAGGCTGTGAGAACCATCTTACCCTCATCTACGGCTTTAGCGACTCCTTCAAAGAAGTCTATCCAGTTTAGGAAACATGATCTGCCTTTTACAAACCCAAACTGGGTGGGGTCCAGAGTTTGGAGATTACTAATGTCTTTGTTTATAATTTCCATGATGATACATTCCATGGCCTTGGAGACCAGGCTCATCTGGCTAACGGGGTGGTAGTTCCTGGCGTCCGTGGTGGATCCTCCTTTGTGGAGTGGGATAACCATCACTGTGTGCCATTCAGTGGACATAAAGCCTGAGGTAAGACTATGATTAAACATGGTACTTAGGTTGGGTACCAGTTATTTATTTTATTTATTTATTTCAGTTTGATGACCGGGAAGGTCCACTGGGCTCAGGAGCCCATTTTCAGTGGAGGCCCGGGGAGAAAAGCTCCACGTTACATAGTAAACATTGAAATATAACAGATTAAAGTTAAGATTCAAAGATACAGCTACATTAAGATACAACAAATTAAAATTAAGATTAAGGATACAGATACATTATAAATCAGAGACATGATGTGGTACATTGGTTACATAGCATGTGAGTCATATGTTGACGTGAATGTTACAATGGTTACATAGCATGTGAGTCATATGTTGACATGAATGTTACATTGGTTACATAGCATGTGAGTCATATGTTGACATGAATGTTACATTGGTTACATAGAATATGAGTCTTGTTATGGCAGTTTGGCACAACAAGTACAAGTGATAAAGAGGGGAGAAAAGGGAAGCAAACTATTTACAATATTTACATTACGTACACGAGATAACACTGAAGAATGAGTAATTCCCAGGGGGAGCTAAGTAGTTAGGAAATAGGAGTAGTATGGAAATACAATTTAGAGTAGAGAGAGAAGAAGGCTAGGTGGGGAAAGTGCAGTTCATTCTGTAGTTCATGTAGAACGTAGCCTAGGATGTTGTCAGGTCCCATGGATGCTGGTTTCTTGGCTTTGGAGAATGTGGTTTTTATGTGTGCAGCCGTAACTACAGGAACTTTGCATTCTTTCGTTATAGAGATGGGCCCATTAGGGGTTGAGAGGGGGCTAAAGTTAGCACTGAACCTATCTGCCAGGATCTGGTGGTCTGAAGAAGTTTGGAAATTTATCTAAACGAAAGTGCTTACATTACTAAACTGAGGAGATTACAGCTGTTTCGTTTTTTGTTGTTTTTACTATCTGCCAGGATGTTGGCAATATTAGTTGGTTGTGTATATTTAGGGCCATTGTGCTGTAACTCAGAGCAGATCTGAGTGTTGCCATTGAGATTCTTGACATAGTTATAGAATGCTTTGTGGTTATCTTTAGAAACAGTGTTGATTTTGTTTTCGTAACTAGCTTTTTAGGATTTTATGAGGGGATCTCAGCTTCTTACTGAGGCTGACCAGGGAGTTCCTCCAATCATGGTATTTTACTCTTTTTTGCAGCAGTTTCTTTCTTCTGTTGTAGAGTTTGTTTATGGCAGGGGACCACCAGATTGGCTTCCTTTTTTGGAGGATAGCATCTTGGTTCTGTTATGGATAGCACAATCCATGCACTTTTGTAAGTGCTTATAAAGTGCATTGTGTAGGATTCAACAGTCGTACCTCTATTGTCCATCTGCATGGGTGTTGTGAAGTTTGCCACTTCTGTCTTAAGAAGCGTGAAGTTGGCTTTGGAGAAATTTTTTACGGTGGTTTCCCTAATTGGGAGGGGGGCGGGATGTGGATGTCTAGGGTGATTAGCTTGTGGCCAGATCTGACCAACGAGGAATTGACCTCTAGTGTGGAACAACAGTCGCCCATGTTGGTAATTGCCAGGTCTAGGATATTGCTGCCCCTGGTAGAGTTGTGGATAAGTTGATCCAAGGTGTTGGAATTTATGCATTCCAGAAAACATTGAACAAAAGAGTTGGTACATGAGTAGTTTTCCCAGTTAATGGTAGGGTAGTTGAAATCGCCCATTATTAGGGTGTTAGGTTGTACCCTAATATTTACTAGTGTATCAGGAAATGAGGAGTAGGAATCCTGGGGCATGGTGGGAGATCTGTAGCAAGCTACAATTTGGATTGCGGTCTTGCCCAGAGTTAGTTGCACTTGGATAGTCTAGGATACATTATGCTGAGCAACTAGCCTGGAGGTGTGGATATCCTTAATGAATATGGACACGCCTCTGCCTTTAGTGTTTTGGTCCAGGTTAAGTGGACAAAAGGTGAGGTATGAATTATAGCCTGGTAATGCATGGGGTGCTCTCAGGAGCCTTGAACCAGGTCTCTGTCACTGTACAGATGTCGATGTTCTCCATTTTAAGGAGTGCCTCAAGTGAGTGCATTTTGAGGTTTAGACTTCTAGCATTGAGTAGCATTACCCTCAGATTTTGCTTGCTTGTACCTGTTACAATGGTGAATTTGTCATTTGAACCTTGCCTAAAAAAGCCACTATAGGGGTGGCAAGAACCTTAGCCAGTATCCAGAATCCCAAGGGTGACAGGTGCAGGCCATCTCTGGCAAAGCATCTTGGTCTGTCAATCATGTCATCCCAGGCAGACAGACACTGGATCCCCTTAAAATGATACCAGAAGCTTAGCCAATTGTTGAAGTCAATCATTTTCTCCTTGTACTATGGTATCATTCTGGGTGATGGCAGGATGCTACTCAGGGCTAGGGTCATACCTGCCTGGGCTGAAAGATCGGAGAGCTCCTCCATATCTCTTTTCATGTAGTCCAGGGAGGTACATCTCAGGTCATTCACACCAACATGGACAATGACATTGTCATATTTGTACATGTTGTGGAGTGACTTGAGTGCGTGCATTATGTGGCAGATCCTGGCACCCGACAGGCAGCTGACAGTAACTTTCTCCTTGTTTAGCCTGGTGAGTGGAACATCAGTGTGCCTGACTATAGAGTCACCTATGACTAGAGTGTTGGGTACGTTGTTATGCCTTATGGTCTGTTGTTGGGTGGCACACTAAGTTTGTGGGCTATGTGTCATTTGGGTTGTGTTGAAGGATGGAAGTTGCTTGCGTTTCTGCTTTGGAGGTCTCTGTTGCTTGAGCAGATTTTTATTGAGAGCTTCCATGAATGTAGGTGTGCGTTTTGTGTTTCTATGTGTGCATTTTGGTGGTGTAGGTTTTGAGGGACTATGTGATGAGTGTGGTGTGGTGCAAGTGTTTACCCTCTCCTCTTGACTGCCTAGTCCAGTCTTGGGTGAAGAGAGCTTTGCTTCCAGTTTGACTATATAAGTGCATCTCTCACAGGTTGTACTGTTGGGTGGTAGGAGGAGAGGGTTGTCTATGTACATGAGGCAATTGCTGCATTGCCCCAAGATTCTCAGATTCATCAGGTAGACAAGAGAAAACACCCTGAGCTGACCCATAGACATGCCTGGATAGGTGCTTATTTATTAAGTAATAAAAAACTGTGTTTCAACATTTTTTTTTTCACATTTCAAAACATTGCTCAACCTGCACCTTCCATTCTATACGTTTCTGTCATCTCTAACTTTCACAATATTGTCAACAATTTCACACAGACCCTGCCTGCATTTTTTAACATCATCTTCTTTCACTTCTAAACTGCAAAGTAACATTTTTTTAACATTTAAGTTACTACTAGAAAACAAAAAATGGTTCCACAGTTCAAGAAATTTCATCCTCAGTCCATCAGTTTCAAATAAGTCACAAAGCGTCTGACACAATATGTATAGAAGACTGAATTTCTTAAGCTTTAAAACCCAGAATAGTTCCCAAATTGTGTCATACATAGTATCTGTCATTTTTTATTTTTATTTTCACAGCTGGTCTTCGCTTTTTAAAAAACGTTTTACAGTTTATTGCTGTTCTTATTTGTTTTTGTCTGTTGTCATGGCTGTAAAAGTTTTAGACTGTACTCTCTACTGCAACAAAACCAGGCACCTTCTCACTTTATTGCTGCTTTTCTTTTTTTTTTACTTCCTGTCACTGCTGCATAAATTTTAACCACAGCATTCTCTGCTTCCATGTCACCTCGTTCCTTTTCCACATTACAATCCTCAGCACTTCTGAAAAATATTGAACAGATGTTCCGACAAATTCCCATACTTTAAGCCAGTTTTCAGAGCATTTACTGCAATTCATTACTGTTTAACTGCACTTTACTGCATTTCATTGCTGTTTAACTGTGAGTATAAGTGACTAATCTGTGCTTCACTGTGAGTTTTTTCTTACTGAGTTCTTAACCTTAAGAATGAGTAGCATAGTCTCAATACAGGTCTGCAGCATTCACAGTTTCAGCTGCACAGTTTTAAACCCTTTTTGAGGTATTCCAGCTTTAAGTTAACTTTTTTTTTTCTTGGAAAAAAGTTATAAGCTTGTTTTCCACCCTTCCTGTTACTACAGTAGTACAGATACAGATTTGCTGTTTCCAGGACTGTTTTGTAAGTTTCTGAGTTCCCCAGACCTTTCTGTGTTAAAGGGAAGCCTTCCAGCTTATCAGTGGGAGTGGTAAGCACTAGGTAGCCTATCTACCACAAGAGGAGGGGTTTCTGGCTCTGAAATTGTAGTTTATTGGCTGTTTGGGCAGTTTTTTCTATCCCTTTCAAATTTCTCTTCTCTCTTGCAACTTTAATTAGCTTATTCGCCAGCACTTGATCAGGCTTTTTGTAGCAATTATTGTAGCACACATAAGTGCTATTGGCACTAGACGTCCTATAAGGAAACAGCTCAAATACTTAGTAATGATGACCATCCCTCCTGGCATGTCTAAAGGTCAGTTTCCTGTGCTTTCTCCTATTAACCTGGTGAACTTGGGCATTCTGAGGCAGTGTAACAACTGCCTCATTTACACAGGCAACCCCCTCCTCTTACCTCCCAACACTTACACTTGTGAGAGATGTACCTATATCTCCAAATTGGAACCCATGCACTCTCCAGCCAAGACTGGAATAGATTGTCAAGAGGAGAAGGTCAACACCTGCACCACACTACATGGAACACATAGCCCTCCAGAACACCCACCATCACAGCCCTCACATAAAAACGCAAACCACAAACCCGCCATCATGGAGGCTCTCAGTAGAAATCTACCCAAACAGCAGAGACCTCTAAGGCAGAAATGCACTCGACCACCACATCACAGCACAGATCACAAGACACATAGCTCACCTACACAGTGTGCCCCTCAACCTAAGCCACTAAGGCAAAACAGCTTGCCCAGTACAATAATCATAGGTTACTCAGTAGTGAGGCACACTGATGTCCCACTCACTAGGTTGAATAAGAAGAAGGTAACAGTTAGATGTCTATCAGGTGCCAGAATCTGACACATAACACACGCACTCAGGTCACTCCACAACAAGTACAAGTATGACTCTGTAATTGTCCATGTGGGTGTGAATGACCTGAGATGCACCCCCCTGGACTATATGAAAAGAGACATGGTGGAGCTCTCGGATTATGTGGCTCAAGCAGGTATGACCCTAGCCCTAAGCAGCAGCCTACCATCACCCAGAATGATACCACAGTGCAAACAGAAAATGATTGACTTCAACAATTGACTAAGTTTCTGGTGTCATTCTAAGGGGATCCAGTATCTGCCTGCTTGGGACGACATGAATGACAGACCTCGATGCTTTTGCTTTGCCAGAGATGGCCTGCATCAGTCACCCCTGGGTTTCAGGGTATGGGCTAAGGTGCTTGCCACTCCTATAGTGCCTTTTTAGGCGGTGTTCCAAACCACCGTAACAGCTATAAATAAATGCAATCTAAGTGTCATGCTGCTCAATGCTAAAAAGTCTAAATCTCAAGATGCACTCGCTCGAAGCACTCCTCAAAAATGGAGAACATCAACATTTGTGCTGTAACAGAGACCTGATTTAAAGCATCAGAAAGTACCTCTGTGCTATGAGGCTATAACTCATTCCACATCTTTCGGCCCCAGAACATGGACCAAAGCTCTAAAATCAGTGGTGTCTCCATATTCATAAATGATATGCACACCTCCAGACTAGTAGCCCAGCATAATGCATCTGAGATACTGCAGGTACAACTAACATTGGGTAAGATGGCGATTCAGGTCATAGCCTGTTATAGGTCCCCAACTATGTCCCAAGACTCTCATTCCACATTCCTAAGCACCCTGGAAACTATTGAGATCCAACTCAACACTCTCAAACTAGGTAACTTCAACTAACCCTCCATCAGCTGGAAAAACTACTCATGCACCAATGCACTGGCCCAACACTTCCTGGAATTCATCATGTCCAGTGCCCTGGACCGGCTCATTCTTACCCCCACTAGAGGAAGCAACATCCTTGACCAGGTTATTACTAACATGGGCAACTGTTGCTCTACACCAGTAGTCAATTCCTACCTGGTTAGATCTGACCACAAATTAATCACCATGGAAATCCACATCTTACCCACACCCCCAGCAAAGGTATCCACTATGAAAAACTTCTCCAAAGCTGACTTTGGACTCCTAAAAACAGAGGTGGCTAACTTTACGGCAGCCATGCCAATGGAAAATAGATGCATGACTGCCGAATCATACACCAATGCACTGTACGAACGCATACATAAATGCATGGAACTAACCATACCCAACAGAACCAAGATGTTCTCCTCCAAAAAAAAGAAAGCCAGTCTGGTGATCCCCTGCCATTAATAAACTCTACAACAGAAGGAAGAAACTGTTGCAGAAAAAGGTGAAGTCCCCAACCTGGAATAATTCCCTTATTAGCCTCAACAAAAAGTTGAGATCCCTCATCAAAACCTCCAAAGCCAGCCATGAAGGCAGAATTGCAGCAGACACTAAAAACAACCACAAAGCCTTCTATAGTTATATCAATAAGCTCCTTGGCAATACCCAGATTTGCTCTGAGTTACTGCACAATGGTACCTCTTGTACTGAGCCAACAGTTATTGCCAACATACTGGCCGACAGATTCAGTGCCAACTTTACCTCTCTCTCCTCCCCTAAAGGACCAATCTCAATACCAGAAGAATGCCAGGCACCCAACATTACTACAGCACAGGTTAAATCTGCATTTTCTAAGGCCAGGAATACAGCTTCCATGGGACCCAACAAAATCTCTGGCTGTGTTTTAGATGAATTACAAAGTGAACTGGCACAACATCTGCTCTCTTCACTCACAGCCTCACCTCAGCCTTTGTTCCTACCAAATGACGCACTGCTATAGTCATCCCTCTCCATAAAGGACGAGTGACTACAGACCCTGGAAATTATCGCCCCATTAGCCTGATGAGTCTGATATGTAAGGCTATGGAGCGCATCATCATGGACGTAATTAACAAGGATATAGGGAATTTACAAACTCTAGATCCCATGCAATTTGGTTTTCTGAAAGGTAGATCATGCCTGCTCAACCTGGTTGACTTCTTTGAGTCAGTCACCAGAGCAGTGGATGAAGGTAAGGCAGTTCATACAGCCTACCTTGATCTGGCCAAGGCCTTTGATACCATTCCTCACTCAGGAATTATTGATAAACTCAGCAAACTAGGCATCAACTCCTATATCGTTAGGTGGGTTGCAAATTGGCTCACAGATAGAACCCACAGTGTGAAAGTAGCGGACTCTAAGTCAGACTGCCGACCAGTCACAAGTGGAGTCCCACAGGGATCGATCCTGGGTCCTGTACTCTTTGGCATCTATTTCACAGGAGTCCAGGCCAACCTGGAGGGACTTTGGCTGACCAAATTCACAGACAACTGCAATATGGGTGCCATTATTATCTCCCCAAGTGATGCAGGCATCACTGAGACCAATGACTGTTGTCAAAACCATGGCCTTAAGCTTAATGCCGAAAAATGCATCGTCATCCCCTTCCAGAAAAACTCAGTTCCCACTAATTACCACATCAATGGGAGCCCACTGAACACTGAAGGTGTTATAAGAGATCTGGTGACACAGGTTGAGAGCAACCTTTCCTTCGACCACCACACTGCCACTGTGGTCAGAAAGTCCTTCTATGTGGCACATCTCATTACCAAGGGTTTTGCATCTGGGAAGAAAGCGGTCATCATTTCTCTATACTCTTCCCTCATTAGACCAATTATAGAGTATAATGCCCCATTTGGAATATACCTCACTAGACACCTGCAACAGCTGGAGAGGCCACAAAAGTACCTCAAGAAGAGGATCCCAGGCCTTAAACACATGTCCTACATGGACAGACTAAAGAAACTCCAGCTATTCTCTTTCTCATATCATCTACTGAGAGGTGATCTCTGCTTGACTTAGAAAGCCATGTCTGATCCAGCTCTGTTAGAAATGCTACATCTAAAGAAATCCCAATGCCTCCACACCACACGCTCCAGAGACCTCAACCTCATTGTCACAATCAACAGAACATGCTGGCGGGGCAGGTTCACAACCCAGAGACTTTCTATCTGAAATGGACTTCCCATATATATCAAGCAGAGCACCTCACTAGCCCTCTTCAAGTAAAATCTTGATGAGTGGATGAGAAATAGAACTCAAGGGATCACACCAGTGGCTCTACTTGGTAGAGGCACTGGGAACTAACGACGAGCCATACAATGCCAGGGCATTTCTATGGGCTAGGCTTGTAAAGGCCCCAGGGCCATTAGCCTAGTACACACCTATGAACCTATGAATTATGACTACAGATCATGGTACAGTGGTGATCAGGAAATTATCCTTTTCCCCACTGTAGTGCAGTCTCGGAGTTGGAATATATTACTTGTAGGGGGTGTGGGGGGGTGTAGCCCTCCCCTGCAAAAAGATGACATTACTTGGTATGCAGTAATGATTTGCCTCACAGAATGTTAAAAGTACAAATTCGAATGTGTTGGTATGTGCACTTCGACTTTCTGAACTAATTGATATGCTGAACTTCACACATCTGATTCACAGATGTAAATGGATTTTTTTGTGCACTTTAACATTCTCATAGTAAAACGTATATATATTTATATATATATATATAAAATGTTTGTGTACTGTATATATGTATATGTATATACATAGACACACACAAACACAAACACTTTTCAACCATGTCTATAAAACTAACACAGTTGGACAGGTTTAAACAGATGCAGAAAAATGCTACTTAATTAATCTAACTGTATTTCTTGTCTAAAGAATAACTGTTCCCTAGCTAACTTAATTTATATAGCAAGGCAAGATAGAATGCTGAGGTGCGTACTTCCAAAAGGCAAGGTGATGAGCTTCAAACTAAACTGAACTGAACAACTAACTGACTGTGGTAACTGTCATAGTTTTTTTTATATCAGGTTCCAAAGAAAACAAAACAAAACAATCTGCTGTGTGAGTTATATCCTTTCAGTGCTGGTTGCAGAATGACATCACATTTGGTCATCGGACTCTGGTAGAATACACATTCACAGCTTTGCTAAGATTGTTGCAGTATTTGAAAATTGTAGAACAATTTCAAAAACTTCTACTCTTCCCATCCAGAATTTTTGTTTAAACATATACACAGTTGATACATTTTTGACACGAGCATCTGTACCAGTCAGTGTTATAGTCAAATGACACAAAACCATCCACAAAACTCCAGCCAGTCTTGCTGGCACATGCCACACATGCACTGCCCCACTCTCCCAGGCACAGATGGCAACACTCCACATCATCACACATGGATCTCAGATTTCTGGGTGTCATATACCAGGAAAACACAGAGGAGATAGATGGTAGTCTGGGAAGGGGGTATAGTGCTTTATGTGATGATTTTTCTTTAGAGATGACATGAAGTTGTACAGGGTTTAGCCATTGCAGTAGATTTAGTGTTGTGTAGTGATGGGGCCTAATTTTTAAGTTGACTATACTTGGTTATTTTATCATAGCACTGCTGCAGTTTAGCTAGTTGCATTTACTGTATTTACATCTGACCTATATCATGGATTTGTGCACCACCTGGGGTCCTTCTGCCTCCTTGTGGCAGAGCAGATGCCACTTCAATCGCCATGCATTCACTGTGGGTACATTCATGTATTGCTACCTCCTCCACACCACCCACTGGCGGTGTGTCTGATGAAACATAATGAGGTTGGGTTACTCCTCATAGAGACATTTTATTGGCTCATGTCACTGATACACAACTGACACAGCATGGTTAAGCTGCAGTACAGCACCACACATGCAGGCCTGAGACATCATCAAGTATGTGTTTAGACTGATGAAGGTCTTCTTCCACTGCCTAGATTCCACTGGTGGCCCACTGCAGTATTCTTTGGAGACCTGCGATGAGTTATTCATTGCCTGTTCAATTCTGCACAATATGTTACTCTGCAAACCATTAGAGGAGGGAATTTCTATTTGTGGACTAGAAAGACTGGTGCCATCTGTGAGGAGATGCAGATGAGGAGCTGACAGAGGAACCATCTGCTAGGGAAGGCCATACAAGGAAGAGGCAGGAGCAATTCAATGTGGTACTGGCAAAGAAATAGTGACTGACCCACATTTATAAGACTGAATAAATACAACAAAGACTTAAAACTTAAGCATGCAATATTACACCCAGGCTATGCCCTACAATGCATTGACTGGCCATGCTATGCATCCAACATTACTTACTCATATAACACAGTTGTGACAGCAGGGTACAGTAGTCCTCAAATGCATGAGCACAGAGGGGTACGGGGACAGGAACCAGCAGCAGGTACAGTGTTGACTTCTTACCTATGCATGTGGAAGGGAGCATGTGATATATACAGGTGACTGGGGGAGTTGCTTATACTATATAAGGAGGAGGTATGTGTCCAAAAATACTGGGTATTGTGTTCAGAATGGGTGCCAGTGGACACCACTCCTGTAGATGTGGTTGCACTGTGTATGTGCATGTATGTGTGTGTGTGTGTGTGTGTGTGTGTGTGTGTGTATGTGTGTGTGTGTGTGTGTGTGTGTGTGTGTGTAGCGGATGTTGTGAGAGCTCACATAAGAAGGATGCATACAGTGAATGTCCCTGGCCATGGGTGCATCTACTCTGAGAAACTGAACTGGCATGATCACAGGCCAAAAAGGATGAATGTGAAGTGTGAGACACATGTGCCTGACTATCACATA
The DNA here is from genome assembly GCF_019279795.1 of Protopterus annectens. NCBI lineage: Eukaryota > Metazoa > Chordata > Ceratodontiformes > Protopteridae > Protopterus > Protopterus annectens. The sequence goes on from NC_056741.1 coordinate 32,886,171, forward strand.
CTCCACATCTACATGCCCAACCTCATTATGCTACATCAGACACTCCACAAGTGGGTGGTGTGTAGGAGGTAGCAATACATTAATATTCCCACAGTGAAGGCATAGCCATTGGAATAGCATCTGCTCTGCCATATGCAGGTAGAAGGACCCAAAGTGGTAGCAATGGTGCCCGAGTATATTTCCAACACACCAATCAGATGGGGCATGTATTGCTAGCCTTCACATACATCATTATGCAGTTTGCACATTGCACTAGTCATTGCTGCAATCGCAGTAGTGGCATGCACCTGTGTCAGGATGACTGCCCTGCACACCCATATTGTAATGTCCATTGTAGCACCTATGTTAGATAATAGTTGGGATGCATGATGGTGACAGCTACATGCTCACTGCTTCTGACCCTTGTCCCCATGCTCTGTGGAGACTCCATTACCTACTGCAGGTGCATAGTCATGGAATGATGACGAATCCTCAAGAGTGGTGCTCATCATGACCTGTCAAACACTCAGAAGAGGACAGGGTAGGTTTCACGGGTAACATTGTTGTGTTACTAGATATGGGTGGTAGTGTGTCTCCAAGGTCATCATAGTCGACAGTGGCACTGTGCCCCCAGATGGTGCTGCTGTAAGGCCACAATCATGCCCAGTGTTCATTATAGTACTGACATAAGGCATGGCCTGTTCTAGAACAGAACAGTCCACCTGTGAAGGCAGAGAAATAAGCACCTGTATGTAACACTGCTAAAATGTAACAATCCCACTTTCATGTGATGCAGCAATGCTGCTAACAGTTATGCAAGAAATGTAAGCAAATGTACCTTGTGTGGTATTCCCTTATGTCTGCAACCTAGATGTGCCTGTAGAAGAGATGTGGCTGTGTTGAGCATCCCTGAACTTATTACACAGGTGTGCCACTAAACAGGATTACTAACATAAGGTAATACTAGCCTGATGCCTCATCAATAGAAATGTAGGACAGTGCATCCAGTTCATCAGGTACCACACTCAACTTGGGTGTAGGTGACTGTGGGTTCTATTTCCACACAAGGTAGTTCTCCCACATCCAGGTTTCTGTCAGGTATCAAGGTCTTTCTTATTTCCCCAGACAGGGGCAAAAGAAACTCCTCCATGATGCTGTGGGTGGTCTATGACCAATTGATGCCCGTCATAGCCATCCTCTCCTGTGTAATGGCTTGGGCATTCTGGTAGGTATGCAGCTTCATGTCAGTGACACTGTGATACACCTGTTCAGCTGACCTGTTGTGACCATCGGCAGTATTCATGTTCATCACTAACTTATACCACATATGGCCATGGAAGATGTGGTCACTCTTATCCCTTCCCAGTGTCTGCCATCTGTACAGTAGCACTTTCATACCTGCCTGGAGAACTTCTGTAGGCACTTCCTTTCCTTAAGCACCATGCCTTAACCTGTAAATGTGGGCATACAGCAATGATCAGTGTGCAACACATCATATGTGAAGCAACAGCTGTAATGTTCACACACCCATGTGATGGTTGTGCCACCATTATGTACCAGGCCTACAATACCCCAATTTTACAGGACAGCTCTCTGTAGCACTCTTGCAGGACAGCATGGGAATAGACTGTGTTGTAACATGCACCTTATCAACAGCTTCTGCTTACCTGTGCCCAATAAATCACTGCCATTACATGCCACACATAGTGTGTCGTTCCCACCTCATCTTGTCCACTGCGTTCCATAGCTGATCCATAGATGCAGAAATAGTGAATTTCTGCACTGTCCTCTTTGACTGATCTGCATGCCTGTGTTAAAGTGTATCCCACATAGACTCACAGCTAACACCTTGGTGGGCTTCCACTGCTCACATCTGTGCCCTGTTATCAATCATCCAGAATTTCAACTCTCCATGTACTCCAAACATACTTATCAGTAGGTGACTATGGAATCCTACAAAAAAGTCTTACTTTATCCAGTCAATCTCCCCACCTTTTTGGCCTGTGCCCCCTTACTCGATCTCATAGTACACCTTGCTATCTGTATAACAATGCAGCTATGTAATGCAAACTCCATCACAAACCTCCCAGTGCCCCCTTCTCCCACCACCCCCTTGTCATCAGATAGATGTAGAGCAACCTTCCTCCAACAACAACAAGGGTACTACAGGTATTCAGTCAGTCTACCCACATGCCATTGTCTTGTGCACCTTTACTACAAAAGATGTAGAATAGTTCTTTCCATTGTAGACTGAAAACAATATCCAGAAACTGTTCATTAGCACAATGAATACTTCAATAACCTGAACTGTTTGTATCCCACAGTTTTAAGCCTCATAGTATTGCACTTATACTAATAAAGCAACTTAGTGTAAAAGTTTTAAAGTGCGCATTTAAGAGACTGCATACCAGCCTTGAACTATACAGTGAGGCTCATGCCTTCCCAAGCATGTGCACAGACATCTGTGAAGTGCCCTGCACATGTGTAAACAAGTCTGGATATCTATGGGATATTACTAACCTTACAGCCCCTAGGGTCACTCTTCCATAAGCATGAACTCTGATACAGGTTTTATAAGGCCCATACTTTTAGGGCAGTGCTTTTCTCTCCCCACCCTCAGCGCACACACACACACACACACACACACACACACACACACACACACACACACACACACACACACACACACACACACACACACCACCATAGTAAATTGTTTCTTACCTCATAACACTATGGTGGCATTTAGGTCTGTCATACTGCCATGCTGCCTGTCCGTGTACATCATGTGATACTCACAATGTGCAAGGATGCAAATCTGCTACTCTTTTCCTCTAGATTGTAACCTGGAAAGTGACCATGGTTTTTGAGGATGCTGAGTATGGGAGAAATCCTGCACTGTGCAGGAAGGAAACTGAAAGTTTTCTGTAATTCCTGCAGAAGGAAGATTGGGAGCACCTGATGAGGAACTTCTTTGAAGAGACTCTGGTATAAATTGATGTCTGGTGCTTCCTTGTCAAAGGAGTGAGTGAGGCCAAAGACATCACCTGCTCTTGTGAGCAGTGCCAGAATTGATATAGTGACCTAAAGAGGTACCGCCATGTCCTTTTTCACCAATAGGAAAAGGATAGGTACTGTGAACCAGAATTCTATACTAAATATTACTGACAGTTGATTGCCTGTTCTTAGGTAGGCATAAGTATTAAGCCATATACAGGACTTGTGGGTCATGGACATCTTGTATTTGCTTTCTGTTTTTCATTACATGGTGAGGTAAAGGATAATAAGATGATTTGCTAGAGGTGCCAAGCAAGACTCTTCAGGTGCAGTGATACATACAGGTACAGTCCATTGATGTTATAGATGGATATTTGTTAGAAACTTATTTCCTTGTCCATTTTTGCATTGCTGCTAATTAGTTCAGCCATAATATGCAGCTTTAATTGTCATTATTTGAGATATTCCTTGTTGAAACTAGCCGACCTGTTTTATCATCCATATTACCTCTGTAGATTTGCACTAGTGGAACTGTGATGGTAAACAGGCCGACATTGGTTATTCCACTAGCATCTTCAGTGTTATCTTCTACTTCAGACTTGACTTTTTATCTTTACAGTGTACCATATATGTGATCATACCTCTTCCATTTAATTGTTGTGCTCTGCTTAGTCTGCAAGCCTTGCTCTTATACCCTCCATCAAACTTCTCTGCCAGTTGCATCTAGCATGACATCATTATGCATCTGACAGGCTGTTGGTTGATGGTTAATGGTGGCTGTCCTGTGCCATGGTACACTGACATCACATGATGCCAGTGGCTCATGTTCATTACATTTGGAAATTTTTGGCTGTGTCTTCATGGCATGGTTACCATAGTTACCATGGTGCCATTTAGGGCACTGTCCTTTATACTGTTTACGCCATCTGATGTCATCTGATGGCAAACTACTTTGGGCAGTACACTTTATGATCCTGTGTGTGTGTACAGCTATTTCCAGCTCTTACAGCTCTTTCCAGATCATGTACTGTTCATAGACCACACTGGATTACTCCTGACTCTTGTGGCACACATGATGCTGTTGTACCTGTTTATTGTGTTTGTTTTCCATTGCATAGTTAACATGGTACTCTTCCAGGGTCTGTACTGCCACCCTTAGCGTAGCACAACTATTATTGATAATTGCGTTTTTGTTTCTCTCTCCTCATCACTACCATCTTTGTGCTTGTTATTTGCCCTTTGCTGTTTACTTTTCTTTCCATTTTGATTCATATTTTATACAGTGTCTGCCATGGCAGTATATGTGGTGCAGCTGTGGCCACCATCCTGTGCACTTGCCTTGCCATCACTCTTGGATTCCTAGCTGTGTACATGCTAGCCTGTCTGCAGGCTGATGTAGGTCATCCGGTAAGGCATGATCCAGAGGGTTCCCTGATGCTATATGGAGTCTATCTCCAGTGAAGGAGAGACTGCCCATTACAGGCATCACAGGTGGTTCCCACTGTGATATACAAGAGGTGGTAGAAGATCTGGTATTGGTGGCTTGATGGATGGATGCCCACATTAGCAACCTGAAAGAAGTTATTGCACAACTGGTGGAGCTATATAGAAAACAGGCCTTTGGGTCAATAGTGCCTGGACCAAACCATGATGACAATCATGTATGTGACTGACCTCAGGGTGAGTGTGGCACTGTGCAGCTGGGTAGTCTGCAAGCACCCCACCTTACCTCTCACCATGGTATTCTCTGTCCTTGTGTGACACTACCCTCCCCTCTTAGTACTGCAGTTCTTGGCATCATCAGTTGTTCTCCCTTGTTCTTCCCCCTCTTTGACTGTCCTAAACACCCATTTCCTTCCCAAAGTAGGGACTTTGTTGTGCAGCTCTTAGCAGAACACTTGCCGTATCCATAGAGGCATGTTGTTGGATATATAAATATGTATGATTGCAATCATGCTACATACATGCAGACGAGCTCATGAAGTTATGTGAATGGTTTCACTCAGTGCTGGTCATTAAATTACCTGTTCAGTTTTCACCAGCAAATCCCTGAATAGTCTGACCCTGATAAGCAAGGTTATTCTTACTGCATTATTAATCACCTTTAGGCCATGTTATGCTACTTCACCTCTGAAATTTTACTTTTGCTCTGCCATGTGCTTTTCTGAATCCAGCCATAAATGATGGTTACACATGACTTATCACAAGTGGAGTCCCTCAGGGATCAGTCCTTGGACTGCTCCTTTTTGGAATTTACTTCTCAGAAGTAGGCCAATGTCAGTGGTCTCTGGCTGATTATATCTGCAGATGATTGCAAATTAAGAGCTGTTATTGAATCTCACACTGAATCCACGGTGGTGCAGCGGTAGCATTGTTGCCTCACAGCAAGAGGTTCTCCCGTTTGATTCTCGGTTGGAGTTCAGGGAGTGCCTTCTGTGTGGAGTCTGCATGTCCTCCCCGCGGTTGGGTTGGCGTTCGAAAGACATGCATAAATGGCCGTGCCTTCGTTGAAGGTTGAACGTCGAGCTGGCACCTCAGAGTTCGTGAAAATCTACTGCCAATCATTAGTGGACCGGATTTCCGCTGTGGCGACCCCTAACTGGGAAAAGCCGAAAGACAACAACAACAACATTGAATCTCACACTGACACAAATGTTCTCCAGGAGGGTCTGACACAGGCAAACAACTGGTGTCAGAGCCATGAATTAATACTAAATGCCAAGAAATAAATAATAGTATCCTTTCGGAAGCCATACATCCCTGGTAACTATCATTTTGACAACACACCCCTTAGAGATGATCCAGTAGTCAGAGACTTAGAGACAGACACAGATAGTAATCTAGCCTTTCACTATCACATGTCTACAGTGGTGAGGAAATCATTTTATGTTGTGCAACTTATAAGCAAAGGTATGGCATCTAAGTCCAAGGAAGTCATTGCTCCACTGTATTCGGCATTTATCAGACCTATCATTGAATACAATGCCTCCTTTGGTATGTCCTTAACCAGACATATTTAACAATTGGAGCATCCACAAAGGTTCCTCAGGAAAAGAATACAGGGTATAATTAAAATGTTCTATGCAGACTTCCTTAAGGCTCTATCCCTGTATTCTGTCTCCTACAGGCTTTTGAAAGGAGAGCTATGCCTGGCATACAGGGCATTGTCAGACCCCACTCTGGTGGACCTCCTGCATATCTACAAAACAAACAGCACCAGAATTACACTTTCTAAAGACTTAAACCTTGTATGTGATACAAATTGCACCTGCTGGAGAGATTGGTATATATCCCAGAGACTATCCTGTCTATGGAACAGGCTCCCCTTCCATGTGAATCAGAGTTCCTCCCTTACCGAAATTCAAATGTAACTTGAAAAATTAGATGGGAAACTGGAAATTCATCCCTGATTTGGCACCTATGTCTCTAATGGACACAGGTAACCTGTAAACAGTTAATCTCCCAGACCCATGCTTATACTTATCAAGGGAATCAGAACTTGTCAGAGATTTGGGATGCATGGCTAGGCTTAAAAAGGCCCTTGTCGCCATTAGCCTAGTAAACACCTATGAGCCTATTTGCTTTCCTTAGTAGTTTTGTTTTAATTTGCATTTTCACACTGCCTCTGTTGAGTTATTGAGGACATTTTGTTTGGTAGTACTACAGTCAAATGAAAGTAAAGGCACCAAAATGAGAAACAGATGTTAAGTTACCTATAATGACAATATATGTAGGTCAATTAATAATAATAGCGGAGATAAAAATGTGCTAACGGAAATAATTAAACAGATGAAAATGTGATTAAGTGAGGTGACAGTAAGACTGAAAAAGAAGTAAGGGCTTCAGACAAACTGTGACTGCAACAGTAATACATTTTGTAAAACAGAAAGCAGACATATTTTAGGCATAATTTTTAAACAAAGACAATATGCTCTAGCACAATGGGAGGGTATATTAGAAGAAATCAAACATAATTTATGGAAAATATTTAAGATAAGATTCAGGAAAGGCTATATTTAAAAACATCAGTAATAATAAATTGGCTTATTTAGGAAACGTACACATTTCCCACTCCAGTAAAAAGTGAAGTTATTGCGTCGGATTTCGTAAAGCTGGCAGAATCTGGCACATTGTGCCAATATCAGTGCAAAACTTGCAGATATCATTGTAAAATGTAAATGTGCGACAAGAAACTTAGAACAGCTCAGTACACAATAGAGTATCACAGTATAAATGGTAGACTAAATAAATCTACAAGTAATCTGTAAATAATGAGAAATGGTTGCATAATGATGTTGTACAATAACAAACTTCTGAAACGATGAACTTAATTCCATCCTGATAGTTATACAAACATATATATATATATAACAGAACCTGTCCAGTAAAGTTAAGGACAATTAAGGAATGTAACTAACTCTGTTATGATACAAAAAAAAATGGCACCTATTCCAGTGTAAACTGCATGGCATTCATAACTTACATTTTCAGGAATAGACAGAGGAAATGTACAACTACGGATATTTCTGTAATTCAACCATTAGCATAAAAATACCTGTTGTAAAGCTGCAATGCCATTTGTAATATATATATATATATATATATATATATATATATATATATATATATATATATATGTACATATCTATATGTAGACATTATTTCCAGTAAGCTCAGAGACAACTACAGATATCTCTGTAACACATGTATTAATAAAATAGGTTCGCTTGGACTTACGTATTCTGATGGAATCTGTAAATTTACTAATAAAAACTGAAAGGCACAGGGCAATAATAGCCACATCACTATAGCTAATATTTGCTAACAATATCATCAGGACTTGTGTGGGGAACACAAGTAATGCACACACTCAAGGAAAGTGGGAGACAGAAAAGAATATGTGGGGTATGGGTGAAGAAGACCGACACACAAGAGGAATGATGGAATAGGAAAATCTGCGGGAAAGTCAGAGGGGTATGGCCACTTTTTTTTTTGTGGGAGTGAGTCCCATCTTTTAGTAAGAATAGAAGGAAAGGTGAACATAGGGAAAGAGGAGAAGAAGGCCATCACAGCAGGTGTACCCAGAGCACAAACGTCACAGCACATGACAGACAAAGGTTGGAAAAAAAACAGTAAGGATATGCAAGTTACACAGACAACACACTGCACAACAGGGTCAATGGAATGTTGACAAACAGGGTGGGGATGCATACCAGTCATGGTGAAATGCAGGAAAAATATATCTACCTATGCCCGATCACATAATGGCATGTTGCAAACTGTGTATGACCAATTGTAGATGTGTTTTCTAGGGTAACACAGTAGAATCACAATATGCATTTGATAAACATACACATATCCTATTAGTCCATCAGCAGTGCAGATGTAAGACAAGAAACATCACAGATGAGCAAATGCAGGTCTAACAATGGTAGATAATTCCAACAGAGGACAGAACCAAACCTACAACCATGTATGTGAAAGGCAAATGGCCAAGCCCAGTGCCAAACAGAAGTACTGCAAAAGAACAACAAAGGCTACTACATACACAAGTAAGGGTACACAACCAAAACAACTGTGTAAATGAATGTGTGCATGTTTCACACATATGCCATGTCAAAGGCAACACGCAGGTGTAGATGAGTTTGCATGTCTGTCACTAGCATTCACATACCAATTACATTTAATGCGTTCAAAAATGTAACAATACAGCATAACAAATATAGTAGGTTGTGCACATGGATGTGAAAAAAAATGCACTGTGTAACACACAAGTATAATGAGAACAAGTGTGCATTGCAAGCATTAGGCTGCATTTGTCCTGCTTTGTAAAATGGTCATACATGTGGCACATGTTCACTGTGTCAAATTAGTGCATGGCAATGGGGTCATTAGTTGCAACAAAGGCAAACATAGCTACAAAAACTAATAACAAAATATGAAACTGGGAGGGAGGTGGGAAACCTGGCCCACATCAGGGTAAAGCAGGAAAAGGTAAGTTGACACAATGCAAATGCACACAGGCTACTGTAGAAGCCAATCCGAAATACATTTCCTCCTCTTCTCTAGGTAACAATAAACTTGTATCTTTCCTCTTTCTGGACCTCTCTAAGGCCTTCAATACTGTCTCACATAACCTCTTGCTCTCCAAGCTCACCTCCTTTAACCTCTCATCCTCCACCCTTAACTGGTTCTCTTCATAACTATCTAATAGAGACCAATCTGTGAAATGGGTGTCAGCCACTTCTCCATTCCTTCCCATTCCCACTGGAGTCCCACAAGGCTCCATCCTTGGCCCCCTACTATTCAACATCTTTACTAAAGACCTCATCCAATCCTGCTCCCACTCTACACTTACACAATATGCCAACGACTCTACATTTATCTCCACTTCAGACAATTTAACCCATCTACATGCCCTCACTCAAGACACTTTACATTCTGTCGAAAAATGCCTCACTACTAACCAACTCCTACTTAATCCTAAGAAAACTAAACTTCTTCTCTTCCTTCCCAAGTCTCTTCAACACACCAAATCTTCCTTCTCAATCTCATCCATAAACAATGCTGATATCATGGCTGAGTCTAACATCAAACTATTAGAAGTACTCATAGATGATGAACTTAAATTTGATACACACATCCACACCTGTATCAAAAAGACCCACCAGAAACTCGGACTACTATATAGAAATAAAAAATTCCTTACACAGGACTCCAAAGTATCCCTAGCCCAAGCCTACCTCCTTCCTTCATTACTTTACACCGCCCCTATCTTCACTAATTTCAATAAAACCCTCTTAAATAAACTTGAACTAACTTACAATAAAATCGCCAGGTTTGCCACAAACCTCCCCTACCGTTCTCACCACTGCATTGCACTGAAAAAACTAAATTGGCTAAAGCTACAAAACCAATTCCTCCTTCTTCAACTTAACATTTTACATTCCATCCTGCTACAACCATCAGCTAGCCCCTCTCTATCATCTATTGTCTCTTCCTACATCACTAACCGTGAACTTCGTAGCTCAGGCCAACATCTACTCCAAGTATCAAAACCTAATAAAACCATAGGTAAAAGTCTTCACAGTCATACAGTCACCTCATCCTGGAACAAGCTCCCTCGCCAAATCAGAGATCTCCAAAACACTCTCATCTTCAAGATTAGCCTGAAGAACTACTTAAATAGCTCCTGGTACTGTCCCTGTCATAATCCTACTTGAATTCTCCCTACCTTGCTACCCTCCCGTGCCATCCATACCTATAATATCCCTGTTTCCATCCCCTATACCTCACTCACCTAACTAAACTTTTCCACCTCCTTTCTCTGTACCTTTATAACTCCCACCCTCATCTTTCCCTTCATTTTCGCAACCTCTTATTTCTAGTCTGGACTCAATGCTACTAGAATGAGTGGCCTTCCCTGCTCTCCTTCCTCCGTCCTCGTTCCTTCTCCCATCTGACAGCCATATTCAACTACAGGCAACAACTTAAGTTTTTATATTAATCAGTAAATATACCTTCTCAAGAAAGGCTAACACAACCAAGATTTCTCTCTTTACATCTTTTGCTCAATATCTACATTCTTCTTCCTTTTTGCATACTCTTATCAAATTTGTAAACTTTTGTAAATCACATTTGTAAATAAAGTTAGTAACCAATTGTTTAATACATACTGTGGACATTTGACATATGTAACTAATTGTAAAATGTATACTGTGGAGCTTTTCTCCTCGGGTCTCTGCTGAAAAAGGGCACCTGCCCAGCCAGACCAACCCAGTTAACAAATGGCAAATAAAATAAAAATAAATTTAACCAAATGGAAAATATATGTCAAATGGCCAGGTTGATTGCTGATGTCCACAGAACTGGACATGTATAAAACACACATACAGAGTAATGTGCAATATTGTCACATTAACATGCATAGGTAAGTAAGCTAAAAATTACAAGCACATACACATATACTGCCATGCAAATGTCAAATAAAGAAACACAGGTGTATGTCAACCACCCTGCTTATTATAGGACACTCCTTTGAGCGTCATTACAGCCAGTGGCAGATCTACTATGAAACTAATGAAACTTAAACTTCAGGGTCCTTAATCCTGGAGGGCCGCTGAAGCAGCTTTTTTTAATGAGTGAATTTTTCAACAAAATCAATGGAGTTGTTATTAAAATAAGACTATTTTAGTGATAGAATCATAAGCCAATGGATTTAAGTACTTAATATTGACCTTACAAATTCTCAGTTAGAATATGCTGTAATACCCATTTTGTATGTCCTCAAAAATGCCCCTGTAATTGGTCAAATTTCAAAATTTTCTTGAGGGCTTGCAGTGTCTGAACCCCCAGCTGTATTGGCTCACTGAGCTTGCCAGAATCTACATTTTGGCATTTGGAGCCTCAAATCCATTTTGGTGCATAGCTTAATAGTTCTACAGTTCAGACCTTAGGCTGGAGCCAACTGGAACCATAAAAACACATCTGAATTCTCAATTAAAGCTGCACTCATCTCACTTGTGCATTTTAACACCAAAAATCAGACTTTCACATCTTTATCCTAATGAGCACCTCTGACCTTCTTCCAGCTTCCTCTCTAGTAGAGAATGAACCAATACTTTCCCACGCATTGATGTTGGGTGGTGTGATTTTCTTTCCTTCAAATTATTTTTCTTCATTTTTGGTAAGTTTCCAATTATATCTTTGTTAGTGTTTAGTGTTAGAGATGTACAGGTCAAGGTGCACTTATAAACTTGGCCCATAGTTAGCACAGAAGCATGACATTTTTATGTGTATATTTCAGCTGTTTCATTAGCCAGCATCTTGTGCAACAGTTCCTATATTTACTGAGATATTTCTGTTTTCTAGCATGACATTTTTATATTTTCTTCATTCAGTTGAGTTTTTTGGAAGTGGCAGACCTGGCCTATTTCTCATTTACGATATTCCTCGCAGTAGAATTCTTTATAGACAGTTCAACATAAGTATTCATGTGGATCGTGGTGATGTAATGCCTTTACAACAGTTTACCTGAGTCATTTTTCCTCGTGGCATCTTCGTTCCAACCCAGCACAATCTATTGTGATTTTTATATAGCTATTCTTTCACTTCTTCAACATTTTTTCTATTCAGTATTTATTTTGGAGAATCTGATTTGATAAGGAATAAAGCAAAATGAACTAATAATAACTTCATGGCTGTAAGTGTATTCCCTTTATGTTTTAGTTAATGCTTTGGCCTTTGGCTATATTTTATATTTCATTGATCAATCATTACAATATTACTGTATATCTATATGTGTGTGCTTGTATATATATTATGACCATATTAACATTTTTATTATTGCTATTATCTTTACTGTATGTACGGTATAGTATTGCTCACTGCAATAGTAATTTATGTTTGGCAGTGTCACAGTCTACCTTAACAAAATCAAATAGATGGTGCAGTGGTAGTGTTGTCACCTCATAGCAAGAGGTTCTCCTGTTCAGTTCTTGGTTGGGGTGCCTTCTGTGTGGAGTCTGCATGGCCTCCCTGTGTTTGTGTGGGTTTCCTCCCATGTTACAAAGATGTGTCTGGAGCATTTCTCCCTGGGCCTCTGCTGAAAATTAGCTTGTTCCAAGTCAGACTTTCCCAGTTAAAAAATGTTAAAATAAAAATGTGAGTTGAGTGTCCAGTACAACAATTTTAATAAAAATCTGTGATGTAGTGGTTGAATTTTAAAAAAAAATGTGGTGATCTGCCATGGAACAACCTCATTGAAGACGATAATGGTTACCTAGACCTTGTTGCATTTGGGCCTCGAGGTCCTTGCAAGGGCAGCAAGGCCCTTTGAAACTCATTGGATGTTGTTCTATTATTGATGGTTGCAAAGGGGCCCCATAACAGTTCAAGCTTCAGGGTCCATAAAATGTAGATCTGCCACTGATTACAGCACATCAGCAGGAACTCAGTGAATGCTCACATGTCAAAGATACATTTGTCTGTCAGTATGTATGTGCACACATGTAGATTCAGTTGATGAGTGCAATTGTTTGCAGAAGGTGTAAACCAATATCTGTAGGTAATGGATGTGGAAATGCTGCATACAACAAGCATGATATAATGTACTGGTAAAGAATGCATAACATTGTGTACAGATTAGAGTTACCTTAATGTTTGATGAAGTCAGATAGGGAGGACTGCACACAGACAGGTTATATCTGTATATAATCCCACATGGCATCACTATTGCCATACCATGACAAACAACACCATGTTAGAGATGGAGTATGGATAACATATGTTGTCTGTCATATGCCCCAGAATAACAAATGTCTACAGGCAACGTCCTGCAGCACTAGCTGCAGCTTAACTGCCACAATGCATAGATAGTTGAATGTGTGTGGAAGCTGTAATGTGTTAATGTGTGTCACGCACACATTGAAACAGAGGTAAATGTCACATGACAATAACACATAAGCCTAACAGATACACAGCGTGCATGCACAAGAGTTCAAATACAGTCCAATCATTGAAATGGCAATCACCATATTGGCAGCGTAACACAAGTGGAGCACACAAGCAATACTTATGGACTGGAGGGACCAGGCTAATGGGAGTCAGACTCCCAAATGATGTCACAAGTTATTGCCCTGAATGAATCCTGCACAGTCCATGCCATACCCTCAAAAAAGGAGCCTATCATGTCTCTCATCTGTGTTTAGAACATATCGGTCATGACCTTCTAGATCTACTCCCAAAAATTGTCTTGATTCTGGTTGGATCATTGTCTCCTTCGGGGTGCAGACATGATGGCTCAGGCAGGGCCAGGTCCAGGATTCTCAGCATTTTCATCATCATCATCTTTGTCACTGTCACCTGGAAGACTCTGGCAGTAGTCTGGCATGCGCTCGTCATTGTCTTCTGATCAGAGGGCATCCACAGGTCCCATTCTCTGTCAAGCTTATGCTGCGGTGGTGGTGCTGCGGTAGCGTTGTCGCCTCACAGTAAGACGTTGTCCTATTCAATTCTCAGCTAAAGCGTCTTCTGTGTGGAGACATGAGTGAATGGGCGTACCTTTGCTGAAGGTTGTGCATCAGGGCTGACAACTCGGTATGTAAAATTCTACTGCCAATCATTAGCGGACTGGAGTTCCACTGTGGCGACCCGTAACTGGGAAAAGCCGAAAGATACAACAACAGAAAAGCAAAGCAAATGACTATCATGCAGAACAGCCCCATGAATATCATAGCGCAACAGAATATGATTATGATGACAGTTTACACAGAGATGCATGGCTCTATATGTCCTGTCCATAATCAGGACATCAGTATTCTTTATTTAACAATTCTATAGGCTTAGACACACCCACCCGGGTCATTAGCATTGTAAGAATGTATGAATGTATGAATGCTCAGATCAAGATATTGTACTGTCTGCAGTCAATGGTTTATGTGGCACAAAGTGTCACTGTTAAAATGAGGAGAAAGTGATATGACAATATGGTGGACAATAGCCAAGCAATATGACAAATATCTGAGACATACAGCATGATAATTGGCTGAACACATACTGATATAATGACTGCAACAGTAAAAACAATGTTATATGTTCTATCACCGCAGCTGGTGATATGAGAATCTAATATATCTGTTACTAACTGTATTGTAAGTGTACAACTGCATGCATTATCTACCAAAAAGTATCAGCAATCAGTAGCATGAAAAATCAAAACATGGTGAATATGCTTGCTAATAATGAACTGCTCTAATCAAATGTTTATCTGCAAAAGTGTCAGTAAACCTAGGCTATAACTGTGTTCCTGCAAAAGCATCGACAGTGTTGGAGGCAGATGCAATACCACTGTTCTGAAGGGCATGCTACACAGTCTGCAAACAACAGTACAAACACAGACACAGCAGATACCCATTAACTCCCTGAATTGACAGACTATGCACAACAGGTCAATCATCAGAAAACACAGCCAGAAATACAGGTTTGCCAAACAATGTATCAGAAGCAGCAATCAAGTCACTTAGGCTTTTATGCAATACATCCACCTCACAATGTGTGTAACAGATACACCAACCCAACTATTATTTAGGTTGTAGAATACAATTCAAAAACTGTGTGCTGAAACAATGGATTAATGCTACATGAAAGTTCAACATTTTTAAATTTCAGTCACAGTTGTAAGCATAGTGTAGTACATACTTCTCAACTGTATAGATTTTCACAGAATGTCCAGAATTTTGACTCATATTTTTTGTCCATTTTTTATAAAATTGTAGTTTTCTGTCAAATCACTGGCAAATCATTGAACAATGAAGTCAGAAAATAATGACAGGCATGTGAGTTTCAGACTTCATAACCCTAAGCAAATTCACACTAATGCAAAACCTGTTATTCTATCAGCTTTCTAACTTTGTGAGAGCAATTTTTATAAATTGTCCCTATTTTTAGGCCTTTGTCCCCCCATTATGTATGGCCTTGTTCAGATTTCTTGATCTGAGATGTTGAGAGGTATGGTGTGCTGATTTCATTTACCTTACTGATGCATGAATGGTACTCCTGCATTTTAATCAATGTGCACCTTATTGTGAAAAATACATGCCTGTAAACAGGAGAACATGCATTTCACTTCATAAAACAGGAAAACTAATAAACATACCTCTCTGCCTTCCCTTCTCCTCAACTCTGTGCACCCACTCAGTGCACCTGGCTCTGTTCCTGCTATGAGCCTCCTCACCTGAAATTAGAAAAAAATAATGCATAAATGATGTATTCTTCAAATAACAGTGATACACATTTCTTAACATAGTTTCCAGACATTTATTTCTGAAGAACAGTAGGTAATCACAATACACATTTGACATTTTTACATACAAGCGTTCACGTCTTTGAACACAGATTGAGAATTAAAGGTGCAACCACAATCTACATCCAAACTTTAACCTTGAGAACTACCTGCCTAGCTAACAAATCTTGACTGAAAACAAAATGCACATTCTGAATGCAGTTAAAAGATTTCATTTTATGATACCATCTGGATGGGGATGGTCTGCTAATAAGGATCTTGGGTTAGGATTTCAAAGTGTGAACGTGTGCTGGTCATGCAGCTAAACAGCTTGAAAATTGCATTCATGTTAGCAGTGTGTTCAGAAACATTAACAATGACGGAGAGCATCCATTCTTCAGATAGTGGGACAGTGTCATGTAGCATAGCACTTCTGTGAGCAGAACTATACATGTTGTTCTAAATAAGGCACACAGTAAGGCATGTGTGAGGACCATAATGTTCCATGCCAAAGTGCACATCACTAGGAAAATACATACATCTTCCCTGGTCTGCATTTCAACTGTTAGTCTGCCCATCCCACTCCCCCAAAACATGAGGATGATGTTGTTCTTGAATTGATTGTAATATTTCATGATAAAACAGATCTTGATAGCACTTTTACTAAGTATATAATATTAACCAAAGAACTGCTCAGACATATTACAGTATTTAGCAAGCTTTAATGACCCTCATGTTAAACAGCTGATGTCAATGGAAAGTTATATATCACAACTATGTTCATAGTGATTTGATGAATAACCAAGTTCTTCACAACAATGCTCAAAATATACATTAAAATCAATAGATGGAATATGCTTCTCAAAATAAATGCTATGGGTAGATTAAACCAAGATAACAGTATCAAATACGCATCCCCTCTCTAGATTTGAGCACACAGCAAAATCTAGGCATGCTGGCCTGTTTCCTTACAAGCTAAGCTAACATCCAGGACACATTGTTCACAAAAGTACAAGTACTGCTCTACAAACCCTGTTTTTAGAAAACTGATGTCATCAGACTGTATGGATTACAGGCATATCTGTAGAGCTTTGATGACTAATGCAGTTATTCATAAACACACACAACAGAAACATTAATATCAACTTTTGGAATATGCTTCACCAAAGAAATGCTTTGGGTGAATTAAACTAAGGTAACAGTTACAGATATATGTTTCCTCTACATGGATTAGAACCCACAACATTCCAAATATAGACATTCTAGCCGTTGCCTTACTGGCCAAGCTAACAGTCCGAGGGGCTTCCTTTTAGAAAACAGGTAATGCAGGTGATTATCAGATGTCCTACAGACAATGTATACAAATGGAAACTGCAAATAATTATTAAATATTTATTGTAAGAAAAATAATAACAGCTATCAACACATAACTGAAAACATATATGTAAGTAGTTGGACAGGGATTCCTTTTTATCTTAAGTGATTGTATCTCTGTACTTTCTTAGGAGGAATGAATTAATGAAGTTATGTATGAATTTTTATACCCATACTTAATGGCGTAGTAGATGATTCTGTGGTACTATAACAGAGAACAACGAAGTGTGCATTCATCCATGGCCTAAGTGCTATAGACATCTGTGATGCATGAGGGCAGTGGCTGTGTGAAATGATGTTATATGTTGTAAAGCATATGTACATCTACAAAGGTCATAATTATGGATATTATACACATTATTAAATAAATTAACAACACAGGAATTGAGCCCACAGTTAATAGGACAGTATTTACCAACTCCACTTAATTTTATCTCCATGAACTAATTCTCACAACAGCTATTAAATGGTTGTAAAAACATCTGTCTGATATATATGACATGGGGAAATATCTGTAAAATTCATAAGAATGCTCAGGTATGCAAAGAGTATTGACACTTACAGTAGAGATCTACAGGCTGCCTCCGCACCTCAGCGACCCTCCTTTGAAGTTCCTCTGCATCCCTTTAATGCAGGTTATCATTTCAGTAGCAAACCTGCACTCCATTGAGGTAGATCCCTGTCCTCCTTCAATGCTCCCTTATGATCCAGTTCCATACATGTAACATGGCAAATTTCTTGGGTCTGGATATCATCCTCTGCTCAAACCCAACATACACAGTCAACATCTGGGATATCTCCTCGTCGGTCAAGTTGAGCACACAGAAGCATCTCAGCCTCCTAAAACTAGTCATCATGGTCTTCATGTTGAAGAAGTCTGGAAAAGACAAACACAGACAAATGCCCACTGAGGTATCACTCAGTTTGGCCCACTGAGGTGTCACGGAGGTATCACTCAGTTTGGCCCACTGAGGTGTCACTAAGTTCACAGTTAGCAATGCTCTGATCAGTAAATGTATCAAAATCGATATTTGAAAGAGGAACTGATATCATGTTATCAGAACATTGGAAGATTACAGGCATGTGCCACACATAATACCATTTATCAATAACTATTGGGTGTTTGTAGAGTACACCTGCGTGTTACAGTTCTTGAAGCCAATTTGCATGGAGATGCACAAATGCGATTCCAAAAACTTGAATTTTAATGAATCTCATAAATTATGTATGGCTCAAATGGTACTTAAAGTTGGGTGCATATTATGTACACTTTGATTCTGTGATTTAGAGTGAAAGGTACATTGGCAATTGGTAGGATTTCTGTTTTGCTGATTTCTTTAAGTCAGTCATTTCCAAAGGTAGCTGATTAAATTAATTGTTACTCAATTGTTACTCAGAACAGAAGTTATTATAAGTTACAGGAGTGATGCTACTTTGAACTTTATGCATACAGGTGTTGCTATTTTAAATAAGTGATTTCAGTCCCATATGCAGCTGTATAGACAGACTTATACTGTAAATGCTAACAGTATATAAAGACTGATTTATGGGTCATCTCCAATTCATACTGGAATTCCTTGCACTTTGTGGTGTAATGACGGAAACCTACAGATTCCGACATTATCCATAACTAGTATGTGACGTTGATATTATGGATAGTTCTTAATTTATGTTTCCTAACAAAACTGATAAAAACATGTGCTGTTTCAGATATGTCTTCAATGATGCTTCTTAATAGGTTTATAGGTGTTTACTAGGCTAACCACCACAAGCCTTTTTTAAGCCTAGCCATGTATCAGAACTATCTGACAAGTTCTAATCCCCTTGATAAGTGTAAGCATGAGTTTGAGAGGTGAAACATTTACAAGCAGGGGTCTGGGAGATGAACCATTTACAGGCTTCCTGTGTCCATTAGCGACATAGATGCTAAACCAAGGATGAATTTCCTGTTCCCCATGCAATTGTCCAAGTTGCACTTGAATTGGGTTAGGAGGGAACTCTGCTTGGGGAGCTTGTTCCAGAGAAGGGGTAATCTGGGGGGTACATACCTGTCTCTGAAGCAGGTCCTATTTATATCACAGGCAAGGTTTAAGTCTTTAGAACTAGTATTTCTGGTACTATTTATTTTGTGGATATGCAGGATATCCATCAGAGTGGGATCTGACAATTCCCTGTATGCCAGGCATAGATCTCCCCTCAAAAACCTGTAGGAGACATAATACAGGGATAGGGCCTTGTGACAGTCTGGGTAAGACATGTTACTTACACCCTGTAGTCTTTAGTGAGTCACCTCTGTGGATGTTCCAACTGGAAGACATGCCTGATTAAGTACATAACAAAGGGGGAACTGCACTCAACGATAGGTCTGATGAATGCCAAATACAGTAAAACAATGACTTCCTTGGACCTAGATGCATAAAATGATTTCATCACTAATGTAGACACATGATAGTCAAAGGCTAGATTACTCTCTACGTGTGTCCCAAAGTCCCTGACTCCTGGGTCAGCTCTTAGGGATGTGTTGTCAATACAATAGTTACTAGGGGTGGATGACTTCCCAGAAAATACTGTTATGCATTTCTTGGAATTTATTTTTAGTCCATGGCTCTGGCACCAGTCATCTGTCTGCATCAGCCCTTCCTGGAAAACATTTGTGTCAGTGGGTGATTCCATGACAGCTCCTAATTTGCAATCGTCTGCAAATTTAGTCATCCAGATGCCACTGACTTTGGTCTTGACTTCAGAGAAGTAAATGACAAAAAAGAGCGGTCCCAGGACTGATCCTTGAGGGTCTTCACTTGTGACTAGCCTCTTTGTAGAGGTAGACTCCCCAGTTCTAACTTCTTAGGTCCTGTCAGTGAGCCAGCTGGCTATCCACCAGGTTGAATAAGGATATATTCCTAACTTCTTAAGTTTGTCAACAATGCCTGAATGGGGGATTGTGTCAAACCCCTTGGCCAGGTCAAGGTAGGCAGTGTCAGCCATTTTGCCCTCATTCATTGCTTTTGTGACCTTCTCAAAGAAGTCTACGAGGATGAGTAGGAATGACCCTTTCTTTGATAAAAAAAACTGGGTTGGGTCTGTCTGGAGATTTTCCATGATCATTTCCATGAGAATTCTTTCCGTGGCTTTGCATATGAGACTAGTGAGACTTATGGGTCTGTAGTTTCCAGAGTCTGTAAACAGCCACCTTTGTGCAGAGGGATGACTGTTGCTGTTCTACATTCATGAGGCACAAAGCCTGTTTGGTGTCTTCAGTTAAATAGCAATTCCAGATGAGTTAATAGACCATGTTTCATGCTACTTAGAAGGCATCCTGGGATAATGTCTGGGCCCACTGATGCAGTGTTCTTGGCCTTAGAGAGAGCATTAAGGACCTGTTCCCTAGTGACAGCAGAGAGAGTTATATTTGATGGCATTTCCTGAGGGAAGGTTGATGGGGAGAGGGGGTAAAGTTGGAGCTGAATTTGTCAGCCAGTAGGTTTGCTATATCTTCAGGCTTCTCTCTCTTTAATTTCTCCAAATCTTTTGGGTTTCTAATACCATAAGGGAAATGGACCCCATTTGTAAGTGAAAAGTATGATTAAAGTTCATGAAATTAGCATTATTTCAATCTTTGATGTCAGCCAGAAGTGCTCCTTGCAGCGCCTGCAATGTTCCCTGTAATGACTCCTTCTGCAATTCGTACGGAGCTGCACATATTGGTAACATATATAAATACAATTGTAGATTCATCTTTATAAGACCCTTTGCTCCTACTACTGTTGGAATTGTCGACGTCTCTTTCTTTCACATTGCTATCATTTCTGCCTGCAAATCCTGATATTTTATGACTTTTTTCTGTCTGTATGCAAGACACTGTAGTCACTGAGTGTGGTGATTTCAATGATCAATGCTACTTTTCTCTCCTTTTCATAGATCACCGTATCTGGTTTTCTAGCATCTATCTTTTGATTTGTTGGAACTGGGTGATCCCATTTGGTATAGACTTCATCATTTTCTATGATGTTTTGCGGCTCATGTTGTTTCCAGTGTTTTTCATCTACTTCAGTATTATAATGTTTGCACAATCCCCAGTGCAACAGTCTCGCCACTTTATTATGCCTGACAGTATACAGTCCTTCTGTCGTTGGTATATCACAACCAGCAACAAACTGTGCGACTCTTTTCAATTCTGTTTTACAAAACCTACATTTGTCTATTTCTCCCACATGTTCAATGGACTTTGCAAACTAACATGTATTAAGCCCACAGTCTTGGGCCATTAATATTAGCCTTGTCGTATAACTTAAAAGGGTCTATTACAATGTTCTGCGCTATTGACCTTGTTTTCTTTAAATCACTCTATAACAGCGTTTAGCGATACTTAATTAGACTCCAATACAGAATATAGCGCTCCTAACTGTTTACTATAATTTACATGGGAATGTGTACTAACTGTTTTTTCATTTGTGAAAGTCATGTTTATTATAGAAGTGTTTAGTAAACCATTTTAATTCTTATTTTGTTGAAGTTTACTAATACTTTCTTGTTCTCTCTTCACTATCTCTCTCTCTCTCCCAGATATTCTTACCTTTCTATCGGGACCCAGCTATACCTTATATAAGAATCTTTGCCCTCCTGGAAGACCCGAACTGTGTCCAGTAAGCCCCATCCAAGACATTTGTCGGGGATACCATCCCACATCAAAAGGAAAGACTGCCTAAGTATGTTGATGCTATATGTTTGACCCTAAAAATTCCACCTGTGTGCCTAGCCTACCCACCTGCCCAGGACTACCAGCAGCCAGCACCAGTCCCCTATATCTTTCTGACCAGACCCTCATTCCTACACTGCCATTACTACCACTCTTATTCCTATCTCTTCTCCCTTAATACTGCTGTTTTTCTTACTTTTATTCCTTTCTCTATCCCATTATTTACCTCCATATATCTGATTCTAAACCTTTGCCTACTACGTGGCTCCCTTCTACTTCTCATTATTCCTTCCTTGGCTCTCTGCTAAACTTACTGGTTTTACTGCCTTCTACCTGGATCTTTACTCTATTATATACACTTTTCTTTCCCCTACCCCCTATTTTAACCTATCTAATACAAATCTGCTTATAACATACCCCAATACTTCTTACTATTTATACTACCCATTTTAACTTTCCTGCTGTTATTTTACCTGACTGATTGTTTCCTCTCAGCAATTTTCTACTCCTTTGGCTCTTCCGCCTGTTAAGCCCTTCTGGCTCACTCCTCCCTCCCTGCCCCCAAATTCCACCCGCCCCTGGGACCTCTACATTTATTCCCACATAACCACACCCTCCACAACCTTAACCAATCAGAACTTGTTCCTCTCTCCACCCACTCCATAACTAGTCTCCTCCCTCACCCACCCACTGCCACTCTTAACACATACCTATCATATACAGTCTCTTACTCAACTCAACATGTCCTACACTTACCTTCCTCTCCTACTACTAACTCTTTTAACTATTCTTTCCACTACCTACCTCATAACCTACTATGAGCAACCTTTAAATCCTACTTTTAGCATTCCACACAAACACACCCTAGCTACCCCTCCAACTACACTTACAACCCATCTCTGTCCCATATACAGCAACTCGTATCTTGAACCTAAATATCATCGTCTCTCACATATCAAATACCTTATTCATAGACTCACAAAACACATGTACTGCTTCAAACCCTCTCAATTAACTCACCTTATACAAGGTTTGTCATTAATTGATGGAGACATACACCCCAACCCAGGCCCAGACACCTTCGTACTATCCCCTAATTCCCAACAAATGAAAACTATGTCTCCACCACATACTAAACCTCCCAAATCTCTCTCAATAGCTCATCTTAACATCCATAGCATATGCAATAAAGTCCCTGCTCTTCATGCCCTACTAGAAGTCCAACAATTTGACATTCTCTGCCTTACTGAAACCTGGCTCAAACCCACAATAAAAGATAATGAAATTATTCCCCCTGGCTATAACATCCTAAGACAAGACCGTCTTAATAAAAAAGGGGGCGGAGTAGCTATACTCTTCAAAACTGGATTGGAAGTAGAACAATTCATACCCCTCCAAACGACACTAATGGTGAAATTATTATTTCCAAACTCTCCCTCAACCCACACAAAACTATAAATATTATCTGCACTTATCTTCCCCCAGGCAACAATCCCCCCATATTAGAAGACCTACTAAACTGGTTCTCACTTAATCTCCTTCAAGAAACAATACTATTAGGTGACTTTAATATCGATTGGAACTTATGCAAACAAACTAATCCATCTACCCTTATTAACCTGCATGGATTCTATCAAACCATTAACTCCACAACTAGAACAAATAAAAACAATAATAAAGAAACCATACTCGATTAGATCTTGACAAATAGTCCCCAACAAAAATATTCAACAGGAACCCTCCCAGACGACCTTATTGACCACTCTCTAACATACATTATTAGGCACAAAACACATCTAGCAACACCTCCCCTAATTCGCTTATCTCGCAGCAAAAAACATTTCGACCCCCATCAGTTTCAAAATGAACTTAGCCTAGTTAACTGGTTACCTCTAAAAACTCTCCCAATAGATGACGCTGTTAACCACTTTAATAATACCTTTCTTACTATTCTTGATCAACATGCCCCCATGCGTTCTATACGCATGAAATGTAAGACAGCTCAATGGCTTACAAGCAACACTAAACAACTAATCCTTAGTAGGAATAAAGCCTGGACTAAATAGCAAACCACTAAAGACTCTTTTGATCACCTTAGCTTCAAACAAAAAAGAAACATGACTAAGCTAGCTATCATAAAAGATAAAAAGAACTTTTACACCCAGCTACAGCAATCCTCCCAACACCAACCACAAACATTTTGGAAATCTATTAACACGCTACTTTCCCCCAGCAAAGTTGAAACTCCCAATCCACTAGGCTCCTACCCTGACTCTCCCTTACAAACAGCAAATGCATTCAATAACTTCTTTACTTCAACAATACTTAAACTAGCCAACCAACAAAGCCCTGACCCCTCTCTACTAGGTAACCCAAGCTGCACTCCACCACTATTTCAACTCAAACCCATACCCACCTCCTATATTCTATACTTATTTCAAAAACTTAAACCTTCAACCCCCTCAGCCGACAAATTGCCAGATGAGTATCTCCAGCTAGGTGCTAAAGTTATTGCCTACCCTATCTCTATACTAATTAACAGAACCATAAAAGAAAGTACTATACCTTCACTCTGGAAAATCTCCCACATCATCCCTCTCTTCAAAGGGGGCGATTCATTTGAGTATTCTAACTACCGCCCTATAGCACTGCTATCTCCTATTGCAAAAATAATGGAGAAATGCATCCACAAACAGTTACTTAATCACCTCCTATCCAATAATCTCCTCGCTAACTGCCAACATGGCTTTCGTCCTTGCCATAGCACCACCACAGCCTTATTATCCTTTATTGACTCCATTAATAATAACCGCAATAACAATCTTCTTTCATCAGCATTCTTTGTAGACCTGTCAAAAGCCTTTGACATGGTGAATCACCAACTCCTCTTACATCGTTTAAAATCTCTCTCTCTCGATAATTATGCCTTAAGTTGGTTTACTGCCTATCTTCAAAATCGGAAACAAGCTGTTTTATGGAACAATAATCTTTCTGAACTTCTCCCCACCACTTTAGGAGTCCCTCAAGGCTCCATCTTAGGTCCTCTTTTATTTTCCATCTTTATTAATGACCTGCCACCCCTCTAACTACTTGTATTCAATACGCTGACGACACCACCATCATTTGCTCTGCCACAAACCAAGCTGACCTCCACTCACTTACCCAAAAAACTTTTTCCACCATAGAGCAATGGTTCTCCAATCACTGTCTCCTCCTTAACCCTAAGAAAACTAAACTTCTCCTCTTTTTACCCACACACCTGTCTCCCTCTATTAACTTCACACTTACTTCTAACAATGGCACCCTTATCTCTCCTGACCAAACAACCAAACTTTTGGGTATTACTACTGACAACCTACTTAAATTTGACTTTCATATCAACTCTATCATAAAAGCAACAAATAGAAAATTAGGTTCTCTCTACAGAATCAAATCGTTCTTAACTCCTGAAGCAAGAGCTACCATAGCTAGAACCCATCTTACCTCTACACTACTATATACTTCCCCTATATATACTAATCTTTCTAAATATAACATCAATAAGCTTACAGCAGCCTACAACAACATTGCCATATTTGCCACTGCCTCTCCATACAAAACGCATCACTGCCTGAACCTCCTTAACCTAGGGTGGCTGGAGTTACCCCACCTAATTCAATACTATGAGCTTACAATTGCCCATAAAGCCCTTCACCACCCTGATAATACACCAATGCTCTCCACCCTTATAAAACCCTACAATAACCTAAAAAACCTACGCTCTTCCAATAAAATATTGATTCAAACTTCTCTATCAAAGAACAGTGCAGGTGACTCTATATTTTCTAACTCAGTTGGTACAATTTGGAATCAACTTCCTCCAGACCTTATAGCCCAAACTTCCATCACACTATTCAAAACTAAACTGAAACACTTTCTAACCAACCACTGGCTATGCCCTTGCAATAACCCTAGCTGATCTTTTTACCTCCACCCTTCTCCTGCATCCTTTTCACTTTCTCCCAACTCTATTTCTTCAATTTTTTTTTTAATTAATTCTGTCACACATTATGCGCACCTGTACTTAAGTAACATCTCTGTCTCTCTATCACCTTTTTCTTAACATCCTGAAATGATGGTTTAAATGCCTTGTGTATTTGTGGTTTAAATGCCTTGTGTATTTTGTATATATTTTTTGTTACCATGTAGTAGATAGCGAAGCTTTTCTCCTCGGGCCTCCAATGAAAATGGACATGTATCCAGTTGGACTAGCCCGGTTAACAAATGTAAAATAAATAAAAATAAAATAAAATGTGCCACACATAATACCATTTATCAATAACTATTGGGTGTTTGTACAGTACACGTGCGTGTTACAGTTCTTGAAGCCAATTTGCATGGAGATGCACAAATGTGATTCCAAAAACTTGAATTTTAATGAATCTCATAAATTATGTATGGCTCAAATGGTACTTAAAGTTGGGTGCATATTATGTACACTTTGATACTGTGATTTGGAGTGAAAGGTACATTGGCAATTGGTAGGATTTCTGTTTTGCTGATTTCTTTAAGTCAGTCATTTCCAAAGGTAGCTGATTAAATTAATTGTTACTCAATTGTTACTCAGAACAGAAGTTATTATAAGTTACAGGAGTGATGCTACTTTGAACTTTATGCATACAGGTGTTGCTATTTTAAATAAGTGATTTCAGTCCCATATGCAGCTGTATAGACAGACATACTGTAAATGCTAACAGTATATAAAGACTGATTTATGGGTCATCTCCAATTCATACTGGAATTCCTTGCACTTTGTGGTGTAATAACGGAAACCTACAGATTCCGACATTATCCATAGCTAGTATGTGATGTTGATATTATGGATAGTTCTTAATTTATGTTTCCTAACAAAACTGATAAAAACATGTGCTGTTTCAGATATGTCTTCAATGATGCTTCTTAATAGGTTTATAGGTGTTTACTAGGCTAACCACCACAAGCCTTTTTTAAGCCTAGCCATGTATCAGAACTCTCTGACAAGTTCTAATACCCTTGGTAAGTGTAAGCATGAGTTTGAGAGGTGAAACATTTACAAGCAGGGGTCTGGGAGATGAACCATTTATAGGCTTCCTGTGTCCATTAGCGACATAGATGCTAAACCAAGGATGAATTTCCTGTTCCCCATGCAATTGTCCAAGTTGCACTTGAATTGGGTTAGGAAGGAACTCTGCTTGGGGAGCTTGTTCCAGAGAAGGGGTAATCTGGGGGGTACATACCTGTCTCTGAAGCAGGTCCTGTTTATATCACAGGCAAGGTTTAAGTCTTTAGAACTAGTATTTCTGGTACTATTTATTTTGTGGATATGCAGGATATCCATCAGAGTGGGATCTGACAATTCCCTGTATGCCAGGCATAGATCTCCCCTCAAAAGCCTGTAGGAGACATAATACAGGGATAGGGCCTTGTGACAGTCTGTGTAAGACATGTTACTTACACCCTGTAGTCTTTAGTGAGTCACCTCTGTGGATGTTCCAACTGGAAGACATGCCTGATTAGGTACATAACAAAGGGGGAACTGCACTCAACGATAGGTCTGATGAATGCCAAATACAGTAAAACAATGACTTCCTTGGACCTAGATGCATAAAATGATTTCATCACTAATGTAGACACATGATAGTCATAGGCTAGATTACTCTCTACGTGTGTCCCAAAGTCCCTGACTCCTGGGTCAGCTCTTAGGGATGTGTTGTCAATACAATAGTTACCAGGGGTGGATGACTTCCCAGAAAATACTGTTATGCATTTCTTGGAAATTATTTTTAGTCCATGGCTCTGGCACCAGTCATTTGTCTGCATCATCCCTTCCTGGAAAACATTTGTGTCAGTGGGTGATTCCATGACAGCTCCTAATTTGCAATCGTCTGCAAATTTAGTCATCCAGATGCCACTGACTTTGGTCTTGACTTCAGAGAAGTAAATGACAAAAAAGAGCGGTCCCAGGACTGATCCCTGAGGGTCTTCACTTGTGACTAGCCTCTTTGTAGAGGTAGACTCCCCAGTTCTAACTTCTTAGGTCCTGTCAGTGAGCCAGCTGGCTATCCACCAGGTTGAATAAGGATATATTCCTAACTTCTTAAGTTTGTCAACAATGCCTGAATGGGGGATTGTGTCAAACCCCTTGGCCAGGTCAAGGTAGGCAACATCAGCCATTTTGCCCTCATTTATTGCTTTTTTGACCTTCTCAAAGAAGTCCACGAGGATGAGTAGGAATGACCCTTCCTTTGATAAAAAAACTGGGTTGGGTCTGTCTGGAGATTTTCCATGATCATTTCCATGAGAATTATTTCCGTGGCTTTGCATATGAGACTAGTGAGACTTATGGGTCTGTAGTTTCCAGAGTCTGTAAACAGCCACCTTTGCGCAGAGGGATGACTGTTGCTGTTCTACATTCATGAGGCACAAAGCCTGTTTGGTGTCTTCAGTTAAATAGCAATTCCAAATGGGTTAATAGATCATGTTTCATGCTACTTAGAAGGCATCCTGGGATAATGTCTGGGCCCACTGATGCAGTGTTCTTGGCCTTAGAAAGCTTTAAGGACCTGTTCCCTAGTGACAGCAGAAAGAGTTATATTTGATGGCATTTCCTGAGGGATGGTTGATGGGGAGAGGGGGTAAAGTTGGAGCTGAATTTGTCAGCCAGTAGGTTTGCTATATCTTCAGGCTTCTCTCTTTTTAATTTCTCCAAATCTTTTGGGTTTCTAATACCATAAGGGAAATGGACCCCATTTGTAAGTGAAAAGTATAACTAAAGTTCATGAAATTAGCATTGTTTCAATCTTTGATGTCAACCAGATGTGCTCCTTGCAGCGCCTGCAATGTTCCCTGTAATGACTCCTTCTGCAATTCGTACAGAGCTGCACATATTGGTAACATATATAAATACAATTGTAGATTCATCTTTATAAGACCCTTTGCTCCTACTACTGTTGGAATTGTCAACGTCTCTTTCTTTCACATTGCTATCATTTCTGCCTGCAAATCCTGATATTTTATGACTTTTTTTCTGTCTGTACGCAAGACACTGTAGTCACTGAGTGTGGTGATTTCAATGATCAATGCTACTTTTCTCTCCTTTTCATGGATCACCGTATCTGGTTTTCTAGCAACTATCTTTTGATTTGTTGGAATTGGGTGATCCCATTTGGTATAGACTTCATCATTTTCTATGATGTTTTGTGGCTCATGTTTTTTTCAGCTACTTCAGTATTATAATGTTTGCACAATCCCCAGTGCAACAGTCTCGCCACTTTATTATGCCTTTCAGTATACAGTCCTTCTGTCGTTGGTATATCACAACCAGCAACAAACTGTGCGACTCTTTTCAATTCTGTTTTACAAAACCTACATTTGTCTATTTCTCCCACATGTTCAATGGACTTTGCAAACTAACATGTATTAAGCCCACAGTCTTGGGCCATTAATATTAACCTTTCATCATTTGGTTTGAATTCCCCTCTCCTTAACCATTCCTGCATTTGATCCTGATCAGTATGAGGTTCTTCCAGGAGTTTTCTATACTTGCAGATATATTTATGCATTTTCCACTTTTCTTGCCTTCTCATCTGATCCTTCACCTTATATCCTTTGTTTTGTTTTGTGGCACGTTCAGTTGCTGCTTGATTTTTCTCTACTTCTGGTTCGATTTCCATTCCTGCTTGATACCGCTATGCTTTTGCTAGATTAAGAAGGGAAGTC
This sequence comes from Protopterus annectens, assembly GCF_019279795.1. NCBI lineage: Eukaryota > Metazoa > Chordata > Ceratodontiformes > Protopteridae > Protopterus > Protopterus annectens. The sequence continues at coordinate 32,915,735 of NC_056741.1, forward strand.
ATCTTAAATTTATTCTGCTCATGTTTCAAAACTTTCACTATGTTTGGGTCTTGTGAGGTCAGTGGATAAGTATGCAGTCCCACAATTGCAGATCTTTACATATAATCAATTTCAATGAGGCCCATACATCCTTTGGAAGAGGGAATATATAATCTTGGTATGCACTGATTTTTATAAATCATTTGATGAGCATGAAGCATCCTTCTGTTTTTTCTGTCTAATCTATCCAACACCTTTTGGTGACAGCCAGTCACTCCAAAACTGTAAGTTAGGATAAGAAGAGCAAATTGGTTTATAGCTTGAATTTTGTTCCTAGATGGCAACGCTGTTTTCAGGATTAATTCAAGTCATCTAAAATATTCCTAAGCATTATTCACATTTGTTCATGTTTTATTGCTGATCCTTCATCAATTCCCAAATATTTATACACTCCCTCTTGCTCAAGTTCTTTTATATCACATTCTTGTCCCAAACTGATGTTTTCTTGGTGCTGCAGCTTTCCTGCTTTAAAGGTTGCTTTTGCACATTTATCAAGACCAAATGATATTCTTATATCATCTGAAAAAGTTTTGACTACTTGCAGTTGTCTTTCAGTTCCTCATCTGATCAGCTATACAGTTTTAAATCATCAACAAAGAGAAGATGAGAAGTCTTTATACTTTGTTACTTTCTGGGAGCTAAATTATAGCCATGGCCTAAGCTGTTAAGCAGACAGGTTATTGGGTCAAGGGCGAAGCAAAAGAGCAACGGTGACAGAGAGTCACCCTGGAATACCCCCCTTTGGAATTTTATCCCTGGAATAATAATTGCCCTTTATCAAGGCTTAGCTGGAAAATGGTTTGCCATTGTTTCATTGTTGCTGTGATGTAGTTTATCCATGTAGGGTGCATTTTATACATTTTAAGCACTCTTTTATCCATGAATGTGGGATACTGTCAAATCCTTTTTTGTAGTCAGGTCATGCCATACTTAGATTCTTCCACTTTGTACAGTTTTCCACTATGACTTTATTTAACAACAAATGATTCTTTGTTCCACATGACTTTCTTTTATTGCCCAATTGTTCTATTGCCACAACTGAGTTTTCTTCTAAATGACTATAAACTCTGTTGGCATCATTTCTAGTCTATAGTTTGTATGTCGTCGGAAGGCAAGTTATTGGTCTATATTTTTTAGGGTAGCTTGCAGGTTTACTCTCAAGTCGGAGCATTGTTTTTTTTCCTTTTGTTAGCCAGATTGGTGTCTGTTTTGGGTGTAAATATAAATAGTTCTTACACATGGCTAAATCGTCATGCAAAGATGTTAATACTTTTAACAAGAAGTTAGATATTGCATCTAGGCCTGGAGTTTTCCAATTAGTGGCTTTTCTTAACTTTGTTTCAATCTCTCTGGCTGTTACTTCATCCCATTTCATATCCTGTACCTTTGAATTTCTTATTATTTTTTTTACCTTTTCTTTCCATTTAGCATCTTTGTTATGTTCCACAGGATCTTTATAAATACTTCTCCAAAATGTATCTAGTTCTTCTTTTGGTGTTTTTTTCAATTCCTTTTACCTTGTTTCCCAATTCTCTATAAAACTTTTTGGGTCATCAATAAATTGCTTATTTTGTACTCTTCCTTTATATTTAGCCATGTATCTTCTAGGTTTTTCTGCCTGTGCTGATATTTATAGTTTATTATTTGCAATAATGCATGATAAATCATGATCTGTAATAATACTGTGCATTGCTTTTATCACATCTTTCTTTCTGAGTATATTTTTTGACCAGTTCTCTCTTCTATACTCTTCTAACAGAGACACTTCTTGTCTTAATTGCTTTATAGTTTTCTCTATTTAATACTTTCACAATGGTATTCAATTTCTAACCTTCCTTTCCATTACCACTTATTTGTTATTATTTTAGCACAATAATATATCCTGTTTTCTTCTGTTATATCGCATGGATCTCTATACACATTCCTAATTACTGTGTTCATTTGTTTTATCAAACTTCTGACTTTTTAGGTTTCATTGATGTTTTGCAGTCGATTTCATTCATTGACCTTAATATGTCTAGCTATTTCTATTAAATCAAGCAACTCTTCTCTTAGCTCATTTTCTTCTCAGTTTCTTCTGGCTCACTATAGGTGTCTCTATTTACAATGAACTCTGCACACAACTGTGTACTGTCTTTGAGGTTGCAGACATAGCTAAAGAAGGCCTTGTGGTTGTCCTTGGCCTGGAAGGCCAAATTAACCTCAAATTTGGCATTGGTAGACTTTATTTGTCTTCTGAGTTGTTTTTTGAAGAGAGTGCTTTTATCCTGCTGGGTCCTGCACCTCCTAATTTTTGCCATGATGTTCTTCCTTCTGTTATACAGCCTATCAATGTTGTGATTCCACCAGGGTGGCTTGTTTTTTGAGTTAGTTCTGTACTTCTTCCTGGTTGGTACAGCTGCCTCTACACAGCTATTAGCAAGCTTGCATAGGGTTTCTAGGAACAGTTCAGCATAGCCAGCAAGGTTCTTAGTGTTTATGGGAGCTTGACATTTTGCTAGGTTATCACTTAATAGTAAGAAGTTATCCTTAGAGTAGTTCCTGAATATTCCAAGGGTAGCTGCGGTTCCAGATTTTATTTATACTTCAGAGGAGAACATTTTGTGGTCTGGCCTTACCAGAGAAGATGTACACTAGGGGGTATGCAGCCCTCTCCCATATTAGTGAGGACCAGATACAGTATGGTTGCTTCTCTTGTTGGTGTATTGACAATATGGTCATGGAAGTTTGTGTTTCCAAAATCTATGAATCTCTGTACCTGCATATTTCTTGTTGTATATGATTCCCAGTTAATAGTGGGGTAATTAAAGTCTCCCATGAATATGGTATTGTGTTGGATAGTGAATGTTTCCAATAAGTTTAAATACATGGTATGGGTTTCCTGGGTCATATAGGGGGATCTATAGCTTGCAAGGAAGTGGTATTGGATTTTTACTATGGTGATTTTTGTCCTGTTTGACCAGCCTTGAGGTATATTTATTTTTGATGTAATTTGAGGCACCTCTACCTTTAGTCCCTGTCTGTGTAGACAGGGTCTACACAGTAGTCTAAATATGTGGAAGGCATTATAACCTTGTACTGTTGGAGTGCTCTCTGCAGCTTTAAACCATATCTCAGTCACTGTACAGACATCAGAATTCTTTAGGGTGCAGAGACTTTTTAGGGACTGGAGTTTTTTGTTCAGAATCCTAGCATTGAGCCATAACACCTTTAGATTTTCTTGGTTTTGATTTACTATGTCAGAAGTAATTTCAGTTTAGCATTGCCTAAAAAAGGCACCATGGAGAGAGATAATTGTTTTAGCTAATATTCAAAAGCCTAGATGGGAGAGGTGCAGACCATTTCTGGAAAAGCAGTCTGGTCTGTTGACCATCTCCTTCCTAGCTGATATGTATTGCACCTTCTTAGAATGACTCCAGAAATTAAGCCAATTATTAGTCAATCATCTTTTTTTTGTATTGTGACATCATCCTTGGAGAATCTAAAATGCTGCTCAATGCTAGGCTCATAGCAGCCTGGAACACATGTTCAGAGAGCTCAATTATGTCTCTCTTCATATAGTCTAGGGAGGTACATCTCATGTCAATTACACCCAGATGGACTATGACTGAGTCATACCAGTACTTGTGGTACAATGGCCTGAGTGCATGCATAATGTAGCAGATCCTGACCCCTCATAAGTGATTGACAGTGATGTTCCCCTTACTCAGCTTGGTGTATCTCTCAATGAAGTCTCCAATAACTAGAATGTTGGATTCTTTGGTGACTTGATTTATGAGCTTAGAAGTAAAGGCTCCATGAGATGTGGTTATATTTTTTGCTGTGGGTGTTGTTTTGAAATAATGTATTCGGGGTTACTGACAGTGTTTATGTGTACTTCATCTAGGAGGTCTTTGGGGTTTAGGAAGGTTACATTTAAATGCCTCAGCATATGTGGGTCTATCTGTCTGCTTTGAATTGTGTGTGATGGGTGCAGTGAGTGTACTACTGACAAACTTATTGATTTTTGGAGTGCTTTCATGTGCGTGCTTTGCCTACACTGACACTGCCTAAATACATCTCTCACATACCATATCAGTTTGTTTCAGAATTAACTGGTTGTCAGTAAATGTGAGGCAAGTTCTGCATTGCCTCAGGATGTCCATTTCTACCAGGGTGATAATGGGGATAGTGAGAAATTTCATATCCATGGCAACAGCCCCCTTTTATTGATTAGACAGTTGAAGTGAGAATGTAAATAAAGGCCAGGAGTATCCAGTTTGCAATTGGTGTGCAACTAGGTATTGGTGAAATGTCAGTGGTGCTTTTACAGGAACATGTTAACTCAAGGTGTGGGTGGCTATATAGGGCACTGCAAAACACTTGAGGGAAAACTTATAACTAGAGCCTGATGATTTATGGATAAAGTATTTAGGCAAATATTATGAAGATATAAGCAAATCAAGCAGAACTTATTGAAAACAAAGAATTAGCTTGTCAAAAATGATGAAATGAGTGAATTCGCCTGAATGGCTACTGCCTGGTTACTACTAGTGTGGTCTCACCACAACTTCCCTCTTCTGGGATACAAAGCTCCTTTCCTTTTTTTCTCACCAGAAGCAAAACAGTAGCCTCAATCCCAAGATGAGAATCAGGCTACAGCATCTTTGGTGATCCACAGTCCTTTCCCAGTGTAAGGGTCTGTAAGCTTGTTGTAGCCTTTTCCCAGTAGCTGCTTTAAATAGCAACCAGACCAATCTGGAAGGTCAAGCACAGACACTCACTGCCAAACTAGAAAGAGTCAGAAATCTATGCACTCTGCTCCTTCGCTCACCAGGAGCAAAATATAAGCCCAGATTCCAAACTGGCACTTATAAAACTATTATTAGGCTTTCCAGCAATCAGCAATCCCCAAGAAATAATGTTCCTATGCTCCTTCTCTCATCAGGAGCGAAACAGAAGCACTAATCTCAAGATGACTACTTATAGGCAGAACGTGGGCTCTCCAATAATTAGTGGTCTTGGAGTAGATGTTGCAGATTTAAAAGTAAGATGGAAAACTGGGTTAATACCCTTAGAGCTGGAGTGTGCACTAAGCAGTTACATATGAAAGGGGGTAACTTAAGCTTTAGCCATCTAAGTGGAGAGCCACTCATTTTAAAAGAGTAAGATAGATTGGAAGGGGTGGGCCCTTTGTATTCTGGTTCTATTGAATATAGTGGGAATGCCAATACATTTAAATAGTTGAAGGGGAGTAATTTTGCAGAATGATAATTTTGTGCTTACTCACAATAGCCAATGAAAGAGGAGAGGAAGGAGATATGTGGTCATATTAACATAAGGGGCAGGTACCTAGAAAGACAATTGAGTTTTAGAATACAACAGTGCCAGGGTGGAAGGGTGGGGAAAAAACTAATTTCTTTGTGACTCACAAGAGACAAAGCTGTGGTCTCTTTCCTAGTTTAAATATGCAATTTAAAGCAGAATACATGTAAAACACAATGTAAAGAAATGAAATCACAATATACAAAATAGAAAAAAGCAATAAAGAGAAACAAAATACAAGAAACCAAAAACAAACTAACCTTTCCCCCACAGCAAGCTGTGTCAGTGACTGGCTCGGGTCTATATTATGTTGCTGAAATGGCAACACAGTGAATGCCATTTCAGTGACATGTAAACATCGATCTACCATTTCCACGAATGGCCAGAACATAGATTTTTTTCTAAGGGAAAAAATCACTTGGCCATAATTGTGTAATTGCCCTTTTCCCCACTGTAGTGTGATCTTGGAGTTGGTATATTTAGTTTGGGGGTGTGTGGGGGACACAACTCCCCTCATTGGGGGGTGTGGGGGTGAAGCCCCCACTTTGTAATGTTAGGTATGATGTTTTGTGTGTGGCTGGACTAATGATTTTTTTCCCTTGGAAAAAAATCAATGTTCTGGCTGTTCACGGAAATGGTGGATCGATGTCTGCGTGTCGCTGAAATGACATTCACTGTATTACCATTTCAGCAAGATAATATATACCCAACTGGCTCAATATACCAAGGATCCATACTGTCTGTGGCCTACCTATGGATCCTGAAGTTTTGCGATGCTTTCTGTAAGTTGTTCAATTGAAACTTGCTGTAGTATTTTAATGTGAGATGCAAACAGACTCCTGTGGCATGATGCTGTTTTCTTTGGACCCGCATTTAACATATACAGTATGTATTGTTAGGTGTTCTAATCCCATTCACAAACTGCACAAATATTACAAGTTATGATGACTTTACAAATGTTATATATAGAGGCAATGTTACTTTGTATATGTCATGTTAGTATTTATCACAGACAGTGTTATAGAGACCTTTGCACTGCACAAGAATGCGTCTTGTTTATGTTGGAATATGCTGTTCACAGAATCAAATGCATAAATGGGCTCACACAGGAATATTATCATGTGTGTATCAATGTCTTTCTGATGGCCAATCATCCTAGTGGTGACAACTTCTGTCCCCAGGGAAATTACGTCATAATCAATGCTCTGCAGCAACATGGACAGAGACTCCAAGGCCATTTGGGAAGTATGGTTTGGAAAAATGAAATCTGGACTGACCTCACTAACATGATCAGTTCAGTTGGAGGTCACAACTGATTCCTTGAAGCCTGTAGATGATACCACTCAGACATGATCCTTCAGGCAGCTAACACAGTCAGACATTCCGAGAGATCACGAGATCCCACCATTGGTGGACCACCATTGACCCTGGATGACATTATAATATTTCTTGTCTCAGTGAATACAGCAAGAGGGGGAGCATTGCATCCCTTTTTGAGGGATTGAAGCTGGAGTTCTTTCTTTCCATTAAATGGCTGTGTATTGAGAAAATCACTGCATATTGCTGTTTGTGCATATTCATGCACTGTTGTTTGTGACTTACAGCAGAAGTGAAATGTGCACACACATCAACACAGGGAAAGGATGATGAACATAAGTGTAATGAACTGTATTGATATGACTGAAGTACAGACAAAGCAGTCTAAAAAACATCTGCAGTGCTGTTTGCATTAATATTCACAGGCCCATCTCCTTCAGAATTAAATGAGGGATTGGCAGGTGAGTGTCCCCATAGTGTTACTATGACCATTGCTCTAATATTACCTCAGCCTCCTTTCATGGCACTGCTGATTACTGTCATATTATTATTTACCTAACATTGTGCACTACAAGTACATCCAGTGGAAATCCAAACCATGCAGGTTCAAGTGCAGACAGACCAGGTATGTTACAGCAAAATTTCCATAGCTTGCATCAATGTGTAGCACACATGTGATACATAAGATTTATTTCAATATTTGTCAACACAGGCCTATCTGGTGCACAGGTGCAATGTCCATCATGTTTGTATTTGCACCAAATGTTACTGTGTTGTATATGTGATGCTGTCAGTATTTTATTTTGCTAAATACATGACTGTGCTGTCCAGCACTTTACCTTCCCACTGCAGGATCCACAGTACAACCCACAAACTCTCCACAGCAGGAGTATGTCAATGGTATGCTGCTAACTATGTTTCACACATTGTTTCTGTTAGCCCTGTTGTTGCCCTCCATTAATACTGTGTCCTTCTTCCCATTCCTGGGGCAGACTGCATCAAACTCATCAACTGCACATACAAGTGGTATGTATATGCCACACCTTCTGTATGTTTTAACTGTGTTTATCTGGTTAGTGGTGTCAATGATGTGATCACATACAAGTGGTATGTGTATGTCATACATTCTGTATGTTTTAACTGTGTTCATCTGGTTAGTGGTGTCAATGATATGATCACATACAAGTGGTATGTGTATGTCACACCTTCTGTATGTTTTAACTGTGTTCATCTGGTTAATGGTGTCAATGATGTGATCACATACAAGTGGTACATGTATGTCACACCTTCTGCATGTTTTACCTATGTTCATCTGATTAGTGGTGTCAATGATGTGATCACATACAAGTGGTATGTGTATATCACACCTTCTGTATGTTTTAACTGTGTTCATCTGGTCAGTGATATCAATGATGTAATCACATACAAGTGGTATGTGTATGTCACACCTTCTGTATGTTTTAACTGTGTTCATCTGGTCAGTGATGAAATCACAGTGGTGTCAATGATGTGATCACATACAAGTGGTATGTGTATGTCACACCCTCTGTATGTTTTAACTGTGTTCATCTGGTTAGTGGTGTCAATGATGTGATCACATACAAGTGGCATGTGTATGTCACACCTTCTGTATGTTTTAACTGTGTTCATCTGGTCAGTGATGAAATCACTTACAAGTGATATGTGTATGTCACACCTTCTGTATGTTTTAACTGTGTTCATCTCAAGTGATATGTGTATGTCACACCTTCTGTATGTTTTAACTGTGTTCATCTGGTCAGTGGTGCCAATGATGTGATCACATACAAGTGGTATGTGTATGTCACACCTTCTATATGTTTTAACTGTGTTCATCTTGTTAGTGGTGTCAATGATGTGATCACATACAAGTGGTATGTGTATGTCACACCTTCTGTATGTTTTAACTTTGTGATCACATACAAGTGGTATGTGTATGTCACACCTTCTGTATGTTTTAACTGTGTTCATCTGGTTAGTGGTGTCAATGATGTGATCACATACAAGTGGCATGTATGTCACACCTTCTGTATGTTTTAACTGTGTTCATCTGGTCAGTGGTGGCAGTGATTAAATCACTTACAAGTGATATGTGTATGTCACACCTTCTGTATGTTTTAACTGTGTTCATCTGGTTAGCGGTGTCAATGATGTGATCACATACAAGTGGTACATGTATGTCACACCTTCTGTATGTTTTAACTGTGTTTATCTGGTTAATGGTGTCAATGATATGATCACATACAAGTGGTATGTATATGTCACACCTTCTGCATGTTTTAACTGTGTTCATCTGGTCAGTGGTGCAAATGATGTGATCACATACAAGTGGTATGTGTATGTCACACCTTCTGTATGTTTTAACTGTGTTCATCTGGTTAGTGGTGTCAATGATGTGATCACATACAAGTTGTATGTGTATGTCACACCTTCTATATGTTTTAACTCTGTTCATCTGGTTAGTGGTGTCAATGATGTGATCACATACAAGTGGTACATGTATGTCACACCTTCTGTATGTTTTAACTGTGTTCATCTGGTTAGTGGTGTCAATGATGTGATCACATACAAGTGGTATGTCTATGTCACACCTTCTGTATGCTTTAACTGTGTTCATCTGGTTAGTGGTGCCAGTGATGTGATCATTAATGCTGTTTTTATTTCCCTACAATTGTTTAAATTCTTCCCTCTTCAACAGCACCATTTTGCCATGAGTTGTTGTCAGATTTTCTGTATTCCTCATATATTTCTTGTATGTTGACTTTGAAACCAAATTATATACTTCATGCATGTAGATACCATGAGACATACATACAATAGACTTCACATAAAGTCATTATTATTTGTAACATTGAAGTCAGATATATGTGTCTTGGTATCATTTAGCACACCACCTATCTGTATTATCCAGCAACCCATCCAGCAATCATGATGTGGTTCAAGACCTGGCTCAGCAAAGTAGTACTGGCCCTGGCATAGAGGACCTTGGAGTGTGTGGAGAGTCCATCCATGAGGCTGACTATGATGTTGCTACAGCTGTACCCACAGATGTGGAGGTTACCGTGTCGAGACATTCAGAGAATGCAGGCACAGTGGATGTTGAACAGGGTGAGGCCGTTGACCAGCAGACCCTAGCTGAGACTGCTGCTGATGACAGCTCCACACAACAACCAGTAACAAAGTGTCACAGTAGACATAGGCAAGCAACTGCTGTGTATGGCCAGGTGTCATAGGATGTCTGCCTCCTGTTTCAGGCAAATAAATGGTCATAGCAATGGCATTGGTCAGAAGTCTGTGTACTTGCCCGTGTCAAAGATTGTGTGGCACACCAGCTACATGTCATGCATGAAGGACAAGAGTGCAGACATAGTGAGATTATAGCAGTATTGGCCACTCACAACGAGAGTCTCTTAGCTGTGGCATGGTCAGTGGAAACCCTGGCCTCTATGAAACAGCAGCAGTGTTTTATTACCAGCAGGATTGTGTATTCCATGACTGTGCTCAGCAGATTGCAATTTGTGAAAGGCAGACCACCTGTCCACAGAATACCATTGGCCATTGAGTATTAGTGTCTGTGATCCAACCTGCACAGAGTTCAACTGCTGTCCCATCTGCTGTGGTCCTGCCAGTCACAAGGCCTTTCACTCGCAGTCATACTCCTTCATCTCAACATAGTGTTGTCACCACATTCATCTCCTCTGTGGAGCAACCAGGACAACATGTGTCGGTATATGGTCAGGGCAGAGTGGACCATGGTGTGAGACATCATCAATGTCACCCTAGTCTGTGTTAGATTGTGTGCAACAGTGTATTACACATAGCTGTCTCATATTATTGAATTATACTGTGATACGTGTCTTCAGAAATTAAAATTTCTGCATTATGTCCTGTGTGGTTTCTTTTTTTCATTTTATTATATTGTAGAGATAGGAATGTGTAGCACTGATGTGTGTCTCTTACTGTTTTCCATACAGTGATACAACAATCTGAGTGTGTATGCACACCTGTGCCATTTGTGCCCTGAGTTGATGACCCCTGTTGTGACACATTTGTATATGTTTATTTTCTAATATGTTATGATTATGCTGTTATGTCTGGTGTTTGGTGTAAACATCTATTGGGTACTTGCCATTAGATGCAATCTGTGTTGATGTGGCAGGGCAACACCTAAACATTAATGTTCCATCTATGTACTCATGTACATGTGACTTGTCATGACTCGAAGATTTGGGTTAGATGCTGCCATGTTGCCTGGCCCTGCACTTGTGGTCATACCCTACATTGCCTACGCCTGTGTCTTCTGTCCTCCAATGTCCTCCTGCTCCTCCTCCAATACATGTGGGATGTCCTCTTCAGATATCTGGTATTCTTAGGGAAGTACACCTTCAGCTGGAAGACCACCATGTGCTCTGGATAACATGTTGTGCAGCATGGCAGACACCATTATCACCTGTGCTGCCTTTTCATGTGTATATTGCAGTGCACACCCAGATGGGTCCAGACATCTGAACCTAGCTTTCAGTAGAACAAACACATGCACTCTGGTGTTTCTGGCTATCACATGTGCCCTACTGTAGGTCTCTTGTGCAGGGTTGGATGGTTCATGGTCTGGGGTCATTAGCCACGGATCAAGTGGATAACCGCAGCCATCTATTGTGGGAAATAGAAACACATGTAGTCAAGATGGATATTGTTGGGAGGGATGTCATTAGCTTACATTGTATATGTGATCCTGTACTTACCCAGTAGCTGTACCTCAGGTATTTCACCTTGCTGGAATGCAGCCTTCAGTTCACTTTCCTTCCAAATAGGTTCGTAGGTACATAAGTGTTTTCTAGACTAACAACCACAAGGACCTTTTTAAGCCTAGCCATGCATCACAAATCTCTGACAAGTTCTGATACGTTTGGTAAGTGTAAGTAGGGGTATGAGAGGTGAAACATTTACGAGCAGGCACCTAGGAGATGAACCATTTGCAGGCAGTCTGTGTCTATTAGAGACATATGTGTCAAACTATGGATGAATTTTCTGTTCCCCATCAAATTAGCAAAGTTACACTTGATTTAGGTTAGAAAGGAACTCTGGTTCACATGGATGGAGGAGACTGTTCCAGAGAATTGGTAGTCTCTGGGCTACATACCTGTGACTTCAGCAGGTTCTATTTATATCAAAGGCAAGGTTTTAGTGTTTAGAACACGTAACTCTGGTGCTGTTTGTTTTGCAGATATTCAGGAGGTTCATCAATTGGGGTTTGACAATACCTCCTATGCCAGACATAGATCTCTTCTCAACAGCCCATAGGAGACAGAATACAGGGAGAGGGCCTTGAAGTGGTCTGCATAGGACATTTTATTTCATTTTACTTGGTATTTGTTTACCGGGAAAGTCTGACTGGGCATGAATCCTGTTTTCAACAGAGACCCAGAGAAAAGCTCCAGCATACATAATTCGATTAATAAACTACTTAATATTATCACATGAAGTGCAATAAAAAACAGTTGAATTGACATACAGGATAAATAAAGTCAGATCAGAAAATCATACAATGAATATTAAACAACAATCATAGGATACTGAACACCTAGTAAAGTACAATCAGTAGTGATAACCAGTGGTAAAGATGTGAAGCATTTTAAATATGGGCAAAAGACAAAGAGAAAGGAAAGAGATTTTGCAGTTTGGGGGAGATTAGGAAATGGAGTTAAATTATGGAGCTATCGGAGAAGTAATTGGTGCTTTGGCTAATAAGAGACGGGAGGAAAGGAAAGGGGAAAAAAGCAAAGGAAAGAGAAGGAAAAAGGAAGGAGAAGAGGGGAGAGAGAGGAAGAGCAGGAAAGAGTAATGGGGGGTTGCTATCATTATTTTGGCTCACACTCGGTCGACCGCAGTATGTTCGACAACGGAAAGTCGAACACAGCAATATCAAACTTTAAAAGCAAGCCTAGGAACGGGTTTTAACATGGGTCGAGATAAGGGTTTACTGCTATTGCCAAACTACAAACCTCACCCCTATCTCAACTCATGTTAAAACCCGTTCCTGGGCTTGCTTTTAAAGTTCGATATTGCTGTGTTCAACTTTCTGTTGTCGAACATACTGCGGTCGACTGAGTGTGAGTCAAAATAATGATAGTAAACCATAATGGGTCATGTCAACCTGTTGTAAGACATGTACAGAGCAAGGAGTTAAAGAGAAATCTCTTTAGAAATTGTTTGAATATGGGACTACATGGCATTGCTCTAATACATGTAGGAATACGGTTGCAGATCTTGGCTACTGACCGATTTTTTTCATTTTATGGATTTCAAGGAAATTTTTCTCACGAGTGAAGAGGGCGATTAGGGACATGATGGTTAAGAATGGTGCTGGTTGCTGGGCAGGATGAGGATTTGTATACCATTTTATGAACAAAGAGGAGTTGGGTGAACCTGAGGTAGTGAGGGAACTCAAGGCAGTTTAAATATCTGAGGGCAGAGCAGAGGCTGGAGTTGAATGACTGACTGGCTGCAAATCTAGCTACTTTGTTCATAGAATTTCTAGAATAACTTAGTTCTTTTACAGTTCAGAAACACATCTTGTTGTTTCACTCATCCCACGTGCATTACATTTTCTTTTCTCCTCTCTCCTATAATAGATGCCTTAAAGGGCAATTCATCCAATAGTATTCTTCATAAATAAACAAGACCATACCTAAATATCCTTAAATCTTTTCCATCTATTCACAACTACTTTTCCATTATAAATACCCCTACTTACACATTAAATAAAAAATGTCCATTATATTTTTGCAATATAACATTCTTTTTCTCACTTCTGTGTTTATTTTTTAATTTTATTATGTATAAAATTTTGGAATATATTTGCAAAGTCCTGAAAAAATTTAATTTGGAAGTTATAGTATTATGGTCTGTATAAGAATATTAAAGACTGAAATGTGCGGAGTAGATAGAAAATACGAATGACTTGCATTTGGCTTGTGAGGAAGAGGAGGTCAGAAACTAATCTACTTAATAAAGCTGGGATAACAGAGAGGAAATAAAGAAGATACAGTTATAGTCTGACAAAAAGGTGAGAAGTGTCAACAAGAAAAGCAAATCTACTGAGATTATAATTAGCAATTATAAATATTATATATATATATATGTTACGGTGCTTTACTTTTATTTATTTTTTTATTTAAATATGAAGTTTATATGAACAAAACACCCCTTTATGACAAGTACCATGGGATCTTTACATCCACTCGGGCTACTATCAGCTTATACAGATTGGGCCTCAGTTTAATATCTCATCTAAAGCATAGCACACTCAGGAGAGCAGCACTCCCCTTATGCTGTACTGATGCGTTACTGGTGGAAAAAGAATCAAAGCGTCTGGGGTGGGAATAGACGCCGTATGTTTCTGATCTTCTAACATCAAGTGTGAGTGTGCTACTAGTTCAGCATCTGTTGGCAGCAGTAAGTTTCCTGAAACATCTTTGGTCTAGCATGATTGTACGTGTAAATGTATTGGTCCACAGTTTCAGACTTAACCTTTTCAAACAAGAATAGAATATAAACCATTCTAAAGACATATGCATGCCTCTAATATGTTCTTCAAGATTCTGTTTTTTGCAGCCTCTGCTGTAATATTTCTACATTAACAAGACCCATACCCTTTCCCAGACATCAGTCCATAAGACAGTGTACTGAACCTGACATCAGGCTTTCTAGAAAGTTCAATTTTACTTCCAGGAGGTCAGCTTCATAAATCATGATCAATGTTAGGCTCTGACTGAGATAAGAGCAAGCCCACAGTTATTGCAACAAGAGGGTGATAATGACATAAGCAACTTAATAAATTATAAACAAGTCCGTTTTTTTAAGTATTCTAATTGGTATATGATATCTTTGTAAGGTTGTGACAGCCCATTCCTGTTCTAGACTTGGTGGTAATGTAGCAGTGCAAAATACTGAGCTGACTTCCTATAATGATCAATTTGCTGAACTTTAAAAGATAAGAATACAACTATAAATAAAGCTTCATGTCTGTGACCAGAGTTGTTTCATTCTGAATAATCTCTTTCTTTCAAGACAGTTGGTGTTAGTATTTGCTGTTTCTGTGCATAGTTACAATCATTTTATTATAGTGATTGTAACTGAGTTTATGTTGTTATCCTGTGTCCCCTCAGCTGTGCTGCACTATAACAGTTAATGTAATGGAATCTGACTATCTCTAGAATTGTATGCACTATCATCATACCTCTCAACCTCTTAGTGGATGAAAAAGCCTAAAATAAACGGGGGGGCAAAGACCCGAAAATAGGGTCACATTTTAAATATTGCTCTTATATTTACATAAGATGACAGCACCTTATGCGGCAGCCTCTCTGGCTCCTATTTTTCATCTTGTGTTTTCTGGTTGCTTTCCATAGGTTTCCATAGTTGGACCATTTTTCCTGAAGTCGCTAGTAGCTGAGTGTGGAGAGGAGGCAGCCATGGTGTCAGTAGATCTGTTGGACTGGTAGACAGTTTGGGATTAAACTCAGGAAGCTTTGAATGGTTGGAGTGGTGGGTATGGCTGGAGTCGTTGGCCTAGTCATGGCTATTCAGACCTGTATGTGGAGAGGCACGCTGGGAGGAGTGGATGGTGGAGACTGGGTGCTGGATGGTGTTGGAGGGTGTTGTGCCGGATCTGAGTGGATTGTGAAGGTGGAACTGGACTGTTGCTGGAGGAGACTAGGTTGGTGTCGGAGTGGATGGTGGATTAATATTGAGATTGTGGAGACTGTGGTCATTGACCAGGATGAGGATGGATGGTGGAGACATGACTGTCTACTTGGATGTATGCTGATCCAGATTTTTGAATGTCTGTTTTATTGTATAGGTGGAACTAGACTGGGACTTGCTGGTGTGGAGCCAGAGCTTCGGTTGGCTGGGACTCTGTGTTATGTGTGTGTATATTGCTTATATGATTTATGTGTTTGTGTTTTTGTTGTATGGGTCTATGTTGTGTATTGATGAGCTTGAAGGAACTTAATTTCATTCAGCTGTGCACTTTGTGATTGTACGGTCTGAATGACAATAAAGTTTTACTTTACTTTACTTTAAACTTAGAAAGTTGCTAGAGTAACAGGGTTTGTGTTGGCATACATTTTCTGAAGGTTATGAATTCTATAACTCAAATGTCTGTTACTATTAAGTCACTTGAATCCTCAGTGACTTGTCAGGTCAGAAAACCATAAACTTTATAAGAAACATATCAAAAATATAAGGCAGAAATCTGGACAGTTGACAGGTATGACTTTCCATCTGCAGATGATATGAAGAGATATTAAAATGAATCCCAATTTACCTTATGCTTCCCCACAGTGAATATTAATATTTTTTTTAATTCATCTGTTGACTAAGTCTTCCCATCTGGCAGAAGTGTCTCTTTTCAGGGATGACCCAGAAGCACTGTTTTCATTAAACATCCTGAGTCAGGTTATGTGGCGTGCAAATGGAGGTTGTGGGATTCAAAACTAGTACTATAGGCTGCAGATTGTTAGTAGTTCATAGCTTTAACTGTCTGTGGTATATGTGTCCTAACCTACAGCCAAGGCAGTCCGAATTGGAATGTGTTTTTTTCACAACCCTGACATGCTAGATATTTCAGGAATGAGACGTAAAACTTTACTTTTCTCATCAAAAGATAGTCTTCAAGTGTGTTTTTGTTCTAAGACAGACTGGAAGATTAAGAGAAAGAGATGTTCATATCCATTCTAAGGGATAGTTCACTGTCCAGATTTGACCCACCTGCTGAACTCTCACCCTGCCGTGATGCAACCTTTATTTTTCTGATTCATGAATATACTATGAAGCTTGTCATAAGTGAAGTCCACACATGAAAGGTTGTACTGCTTGCAGCCTAGCTTTGCCACCAGCAGGAATTACAAAGAAGCCACATTGTAGTTAGTGAAGTTTTATAGTGTGAATTCCCCAACATCAAGAAAGCACAGACAGGTGTTGAAGACTTAAGAAACAAGCACTACAAGAATTGAAAGCTTAAGCAGGGTCATTGCTGGGGATGTCATTGCACCAACCAATGTATTTACTTTTGAGGAGCTACAGACTCACTTTATGTAAAGGAACGTCACTTAAAACTTCACAGTAGCTCTGAGGTTAAGCACACTGTATTCAAATCTCAGTGCTCATAGCAGATATTTAGTGTACCCATCTGAGACAACCTGTAAATCTTATAGTGATAGTGGACACCAGCAGAAGAAATGTGCCTAATGACCAAATTATACTCTTTCCTGGTCAGTACAGGATTCAGTACAAAGATCCCAGAATATGACACCTTAGCAAAACTGTGTCGTTACAACTTTTTAACTGCAGACAAGTCAGTGATTTAAGAGTACAAAATTGCCTGTCATTTATGTGAATAAAATGCACTGCTGAAACATTTCCAGTTTATCTGTTATTAACTTTAAGAACAGTTGCGTTTCACATTTTACTTGTCTTGTTATAAGATTGCTGTAGGTTGTCCGCAGGCAGGTGTGGTGCAGACCCAAATCAATAACAGATCAATCTGACAGAGGGAGAATCAATCAGTTAGAACAGTTTATTCTTTCTGACAATTTACTTTTGTAATTACTCTTGGTCATTAAATGACCACACAAGTCCCCTGCAATGTAATGGAGATTACAGCTAAAATCGCACTATGATAAAATATACATCAGGTCATTTTTAACCATCTGCTTCATTATCTAATATGAAAGAGGCATGCGTATTTTATAAGGGTTCTTTATAATTTTCTGCAGAGCACAGAAAATGTAATTTTCTGAAGGTGACATTAAATGAAATATTTATTCTGGAAACCAGTCCAGAAGGAATACAGCAGGAGCCTGCAGGAATGGAAATATAGTATAAGCAATTTTGCAAGTGACAAATCTTGTTACAAAATTGTCAGTATTAATGTATGTTGCTTATTAATCCATATTAGATAATGTACAAAGCATACACTGACGAGCATTCTCCAGCAGGGTATAAAAGTATTGATATCGATATCAGCAGATAAAAAAAACAGTCTGTCACTTCTCAGAGGCATATTAATTGGATGTGAAGGATGGACTGAAAAAAAAGCAGTCTTTGTTTGGACTCGCTATACACAACTTTGCGTTTAGTGAGCATACAATTAAAAAAAGAAAACAGCAAGTAAAAAGCAGCAAAAGTAACTGCAATACTAGCAGTTACAAAGAGCTGCAGTTATACTTTCCCTTCACTAACCACAGTTTAAAAAGTCATGTTTTGCAAGCATAAAAAAATGTTAAATGCAATTGAGTGCGTGTGTCTGCATGTGTGTGCGTGTGTGTGTGTGTGTGTGTGTGTGTGTGTGTGTGTGTGTGTGTGTGTGTGTGTGTGTGTGTGTGTCTGGTTAGGTGGGGGTGTGTAGGAGAGAGAGAGAGAGAGAGAAAAGGATAGAGACAGAGTAAGTGAGTGAATGAGAGACAGAGATTTAGCACATACCTTTGGGACCAGATTCTGTAAAGTTCACGGAATCTATTTGTGGACAGCGCAGCACGCTGAAGGAAGACTTCAGTTCAGCTGTTGTGGATGTGATTCCAGAAGACACTCTGAAGGCAGACTGACTACTTAAGTATTCATCTTAGGATAATTAGGGATTCTTTGCATGCCAGTGTGATTCCAAAACATACTGTGCAAACACAATGCAACTCAAATATGACTAACTGCCACCCCAACTCCATTTCTGAAATCCTCAGGACATACATTACGGACCACAAGGAATTCATGCAAATACTATAGATTATGGTGAAATCGATAGCAAGACTGAAACAGAAATGTATAACAGTGCAACTGGCTGTTAATATAGTACAACAGGCAGCAGTGATGCAAAAGATAAATGAGGATGTCGCTGTGCATCCTAGATGGCAGCCCGCAAAGTCAGAGTAAGGCTGTCGCTAAACTAGCTGTCAGACCAGGAAATAATTGACAGATACTGTCTAGACAAACAAATGGTGCAGACTGTCTGTAACAAGTGCATCCCATACATGTCTGTGCAGACCCTGTGAGGAAACCCCATCCCCACTGAAACTAAAGTGTGTCTCAGCCTGGGTATACTCACATCTGGAATATTCCAGAGATACATGGGGGATGCTGTGTGAGTATCACAGACAGCTGCCAGTCATCCATCCATCCATCCATCCATCCATCCATCCATCCATCCATCCATTCGTCCATCCATCCATTCTCAACCCCTTTTACCATTTTGTATATGGGGTTGGTGTGTCACTTTAACAGTGACAATCATCTCGAACCAAGGTTTACACCGCCAGGTGGCTAGCCCTGCCATGGTAGTTCATTTGTACCACTCACTCATGCACACACTTGCACCTGCATCCAATTTAGTGAGCCCAGTCCACCTACTGCATGTCTTTGGAATGTGTGAGGAAACTGGAGCACCCAGAGGAAACCCATGTGATTGCAGGGTGGACATGCACATTCCACACAGAAGGCACCACAGATGAGAATTGAACCAGAGAACCTCTTTCTGTGAGGTGGCAATGCTAAGTGCTGCACCACCATGGTCACCCTCTACCACTGCGTCCATCCATACTGGCAAAATTCCAGGAAACAATGTGCAGCTAGATGGATAACTACATACACTTCCCCTCCACACTCACAGAGTGGAGAAATGTAATGTACCAGTTCTACAACATTGCAAACTTCTCCCATGTACTCAGTGCAATAGACTGCCCACACATACCTACCAAGACAACAATGCATCCAGAAGTAAACCCATACATAAACAGAAAGGGCTAGAAATTCATCAACTGCCAAGTTGTGTATGCAGCAGATGGCAGCATAATAAACATCATGGCAACACACCCTGGAAGACTCCATGATGCTGCTAGTTGGAAGGAAAGTGGACTCAGGGCTGCACTCCAGTAAAGTGAAATTCCTGAAAGATTGCTTCTCGATAAGTACAGGAACACAGCTAGGATGTAAGTTAATGATTCCCCCTCTCAACAACATCCAGTCTGAACAAAAGTGTTTTTATTCCTCACAACAGGTGACTATGGTTATCCTCATGAGTCATGGCTATCGAATCCATACCATGAACCATCTGACCCTGTACAGGAGGTCTACAATAAAACATACACCAGAAACACTGTAGAGTGCATGTTTGGTGCACTGAAAGCTAGGTTCAGATATCTGGACACATCAGGGGATGCACTGCAATGCAAACCTGAGAAGGGAGCACAGATAATAATGGTGTGCTCTATGCTGCACATCCTAACCCGAGCACATGGCATTGTTCCATCTCCAGGTGTGGGCGAACTACCCCAAGAACCACAAATGTCTGAAGAGGACATCCCACATGTATTGGAGGAGGAGCAGGAGGATATATGGGACAGAAGTCTCAGACATAAGCAATGTAGGGTATGACCATGATTGCAGGCACAGGCTATACGGGAGCATCTGTCCTAGACATTTGAGTCATTACAAGCCACATGTACATTAGTACACAGATTGAACACTGTTTTATAGGTGTTCCCCCATCACAGCAACACACATTGCATCTAATGGTAAGTGCCCACTAGATGTACACACTGAGTATCACACAGAACATGAGCATAACATGTAAAACATGAACGTATGCAAATGTGTCACAACAGGGGTCATCATCTCAGGGCACAACTGATAAAGGTATGCATACACATGGAGTTTGTTTTATCATTGTATAGCAAACAATAAGGGATACACATCAGTGCTACACTTAGATATATGTACAATATCATAACGTGAAAAAAGAGAAATCATGCACAACATCATGCAGGCATTTGTATTTTAGAAATACAGATCACAGTACAGTGGTACTGATAAATATGAGTCAGCTATGTGTGCTATACTGTTGGACATACTCCAAAGCAGTCTTGGTTGACCTTTCTAATGTCTCACACCACAATCTGCTCTGCCACAACCATGTATAGACACATCCTGCCCTGGTTGTTCCACAGAGGAGATGGATGGGGGCACGACATCATGTTGAGATGAAGGAACATGACTGCAAAGTGAAGGTCTTCTGACTGGCGGGACCTCAGCAAATGTCCCAGCAGTTGACATCTGTGCAGGCTGGACCAAAGACAGGGATTCCCAATGGCCAATGATGGTAATGTGGACTTGCAATCTGCTGTGTATAGTCATGGAACACAAAATCCTGCTTGTAGTATGATACTGCTGCAGTATTATAGAGGCCAGGTTTTCCACTGATCATGCCACAGCTAGCAGACCCTTATTCTGATAAGCCATTATAGCCATAATCACACAGTGTCTGCACTATTGCCCTTCATGCATTACACTTATCTGGTGTGCCACACAATCTGTAGCATGGGCAAGTGCACGGATACCTGTACAATGCCGTAGCTGTGACTGTTCTTTTGCTTGCAGCAGGAGGCGAACATTGTCTGACACCTGGCCATGTACAACATCTGCTCACTTACATGTACTGTGATGCCATCTGTCTGGTCATTATGTGAATTCCCCAGCAGCAGTACTCCCAACTGTGGTGTGTTGATCAATGGCATCACCCTGTTCAACATACACTGTCATCATCCTCTGAATAAGTCAACAAGTGTACCTCTACATCTGAGGATACATCTAATGAAACATCAGTGCCAACCTCATGGATGGCTTCTCAAATGACTCTAGGTTCCATGTGCCAGATGTCATGTTACCAGGCTGAGGCACATCATGATATCTGGATGGGCTGCTGGATAATGCAGATAGCTGATGTGTTACAAGATACAAATGCACAGATCAGGACAATGTGCCGACAGAAAAAGATGAATATCAAATTCAATTGGCATTTATATTTCACAGCAATGTTACAAATATGTCTGACTTCACTTGCAGTCCACTGTATGTATGACATACCATAACTATATAATCTATTAACATGGTCAGCATACATGATATATGTGATGCATAAAAAATAACAACGCACCTGGGAAACTCTCACAGGATGTTGCTGTTGTCCCACTGTGTAGGAAAAAAAAGACATTATGTTTCACATCATTCACATTTACCCAGGCGAATACAGTTAAAACATACAGAATGTGTGACATACACATACCATTTGTATGTACACTTGAGGACTCCTGCTGTGTAGAGGTTGTGATTTGTACTGTGAATCTTGCAGTGGGAAAGTAAAGAGAAAGATAGCACAGTCATGTATTTAGCAAAACAAATACTGACAACATCACATATACAACATAATATAAGCTACAAATTCTCACATGATGGGTGTTGCATCTGTACACCAGAAGGGCCTGTATTGAGAAATATTGAGAAATACATCAGTCATCATGTGTGTTACACATTGTTGAAAGGTCTGACAATGTCAGTGTAACACACCTGGTCTTTCTGCACTTGCCTCTCCACTGGATGTACCTGTATTGTTCAATGTTAGGGAAAAACAATATAACAGTAGACAAAAGTGCTGTTAAGTGAGGTACGGGCAATAACACTATGTGCACAGCAACAGTATAGAAACACTCACCTGCTTTTTCCTGCTGTAGGCCTGAAGTAGATGAATACTAATGCAATACACATTACAACTGCAGTTTGCTCTGCTCTGTCTGTAACTCAGGTCTACCACTACATGTAACTATACTTATTCTTTGTCCTCACTCTCTGTGGAAGTGTGTTCATGGCTCAACTCTGCTACTGTAAATCAAACACAACAGTACATAAATACGGATGCTGATGCAATATGCAGTGAGCCTCAAGATACTCATCCCTGTACTGAACATGAATACATACATGTCCATGATGGAACCCCAGCCACAATCTAACCACCAGGGATTTATTGCTCCCCTCTTGCTGCTTGCAGTGATGTCAGCATCCCTCAGTTTTATTTATTTTATTTAACATTTGTTTACTGAGAACAAGCCAATTTTCAGAAAAGGCCTGGGGAGAAACACTCCAGATGCATGTCTTTGTAACATGGGAGAAAACCGGAGAACTCAGAGAAAACCCACACGAATGCAGGGAGGACATGCAGACTCCACACAGGAGGCACTCCAGCTGAGAATTGAATTGGAGATCCTCTTGCTGTGAGGCGACAATTCTACCTCTGCACCACTGCACCATCCAACATCTCATAACTTGTCACTGTGCTGGCTGAATGAAGAATCATATATGAGCAGTGATGTCTACAGGCCTCATGGGATTGATTGTATCCTCTGACAGCATTGGTCATCTTGGCATAGGGTTACCACCTGCCCCTCTTTGTGAGGGACAGTCCCACTTTGGGCAGTTGTGTCCTGAGAAAATACCTAAAAAATGGCAAATGTCCTGAGATTTTAAGATAAAATATATTTCTTAAGTTTTCTTTAATAGTTGCAAAAAACAGTTATTTTGTATCTGAAACACATAAATAGTATAAGAAATAACATAAGCAACTCAAATGCTATAAAATAAGCTTTTATTTTGGCAAAAGAGTGAAGTTCTTTCCTTTGGACTGGCCGTGGGTAAGTTTTGTCCTGCAAAATCTCACATTTCTACAAAAAATGTCCCACTTTGGGCATTTGAAAAGGTAGCAACCCTATCTTGGCAAGGTCAATCCAGATTTCATTTCTCCATGCAGTATCCCCTGAATGGCCTAGTACTCTCCTTCCATTTTGGTGGAGAGCATCAATTAGGATGTTATTTTCTTGGGGGGAAATGTTGTCACCCTAGGACAGTTGGTCATCTGGAAAACATAGATTTGAACATGATAAGAATCATGTGCATTTAATTCTGTGAACAGCATATCTCAAAATAAACAGTATGCAGTCCTGTGTAATGCAAACATCTGTTTACCACTGTCTGTGAGCAATACTAACATGACATGTTAAAAGTATCAACAAAGGCTTCATACAATATCTGATAAATCAATATAACTTGAATATCTGAACAGTTTCTGACTAGAATTAGACTCCCCTGACATTACATATAAGTTGAAGGGAGGTCCAAAGACAACAGCATCATGTCAACACAGTCTGCTTGCATTTCACATTAAAATACTATATCTCAACAATTAAACAGCTTACTGAAAGTGCTAGAATCCCATAGGATCCTACTAAATTGAGGCAGTAGTGATAACACCTTTGTTAAGAAGCATCATTGAAGAAATATCCATAACACCAACAGCACGTTATAACTGTTTTAGGATACATGATTTAAGAAATATTCTTTATATCAACATCACATACTAGATACAGATACTATAAGGAATAGCCAGTACAAATTGCAGATAATGCATAAATTCTCCTTCATACACTGTTATCATTGGCAGTGGAAGTCTGACTATATAGTTGCATATGGTTCTAAACAAAAATATTTAGAAGAACAACACCTGTACGCATACATTTCCACAAAACATGACTCCAGGAACTTGAAACAAATTCTGTTAAAATTAACATTTTGATTAAATATGACTTTGGACATATACATTTTGAAATAATTGCCTTTACCACATATACTAATTACCACACAGAAATTCCATGAGTTGCCAGTGTACCTGTCACTCAGACTCACAGAATCAAAGTGCACCTTGTGTGCACACAGCTTTAAGCACCATTTGCACCATACATAATTAATGAGGTTAAATAAAATTGAAGTTCTTTCAATCCCATTCATGCACATCCATGCAAATTGCCATTATCCACCTAAAGACACAGGTGTACCAAGTAAACATCCAATAGGTATTGATAAATAGTATCATGTGTGGCAAGTGCCCATTATCGAACATGACATCAGAGCCACTTTAAAATATTGAATTTGATACATTTAGTGCCTCAGTGAACATTTCTGTGTTTTTCTGTTATTCAAATATCTACTAATTGAAAATTATGATGGCTACTTCATGGAGGCTGTGACGTGTCCATGTGTCTAACTAGACCAACAAGAAGATGACACAGATGTCAATCGTATACACTGGACTGGAGCAAAGGATGAGAGCTAGGTCCAGGAACTTCACTATGATCGAAGTGTGGAACTGGATCATGAGGGAGCATCAACAGATGCTGGGGATCTACCGCACTGGAGAGCAGGTTCTATAATGACCTGCATTTGAGGGACGCAGCTGAGCTTTGAAGGAGTATTCCTACCGATTTTAAAGATATTTATTTGACCCATATATGTCATATACATTTTTATAACGATATTTTAGGTGCTGTTAGAATTAGCTCATGGGGATAACTCAGTGCACTTTGTATTTGCCGACCTCTTGACTATGGGTTCGATACCCATGCTGTTATTTTATTTAATAATTGAATAATAACCTTAACTTTGTCCTTTGATGATGTACATATGCTTTATAACATCTAACTACATAATTTCACACAGCCACTGACCTCATGCATCACTGATGTCTATAGCACCTAGGCCCGGATGACTGCACATTTCAAAGTTTTTTGTTATAATTCTGCTATTTGACCCATATATATCATATAGATGTTTTTATAACAGTGGTTTAGTTGCTGTGAGAATTAGCTTGTTGAGATAATTTAGTGGACTTTCTACTTACTACCCTTAAGACTAAGGGTTCAATACCCATGTTGTTATTTAATTGAATAATGACCGTAATTATGTCCTTTGAAGATGCATATATGTTTTACAACATCTAACTACATAATTTCAGATAGCCACTGGCCTTGTGCCTCACCAACGTCTATAACACCTAATCCACGGATGTCTGTGCATTTCACAGTTTTACATTATAGTCCCATTGTATCACCTAGTGGACCATGACAAAGTGGAAGACAGATATGTATATAACTTACTTACTTACATCATTCTTCCTACAGAAGTACACAGATGCATTTATTTAATGTAAAAAACATTGGTTAAACATATTTTGTTACGTATATGTTGATAGCTGTTATGTCGTTACTATGAGAGGTGCTAAAATTGTGTGCACTTTCTGTATTTTGACGTTCATCGCAGGATTTCTAAGAAATAGCTGCAGTAGCTGTAGTCTACAATGATAATCTAGATAATGTTAGCTCGGCCTGTAAAGCAGCTGGCCCACATGTATACATTTTAGATTATTGCGGTTTTCATTCTCTTTCTCTCTCTTGATCAGCTGTTCTGTCAGTGAATCCTATATTCCTAAACTCTTGGAATCTTCCGGTATTGTTCCACTTCATAGAAGAGGTGCTTTAGCCATGATTACTCCAACTAGAAGAGAATCTGCTCTATGAAACCAGAATAAATGTGAGTTATTCTACCTGAAGTCTGCCATGCAATTAGGCTTAGGGCTTTAGAGTTAGAGTTGTATATTAGAGTCTTAGTGTCAGAGTTGGCTTTTAGAGTTATTGTTATGGATAGGACTGGATTTAAGGGTTAGGGATTTAGGATTTTATGGTTACGGTAACTGTTTAAGGGTTAGGGCTAGTGTTAAGAGTTTCAAGGTTATGTTACATTTTAGAGTTAGTGGTAGTTTTAGCATTACGGTTCATGTTACAGTTAGGGTTTAAGGATTAGTTTTAGGGGTTTTATGCCAATCAGCAAGTGATTCAACTAAAAAGAAAATGTTGCAAAATGTTATTTCTGAAAAAAAAAATGAGCTGCACCCGTCGGGTAGGAGGAAACAATGTCAAACTTGTCCGGTTACTGACCCAAAGTCCTCTTCACTCATCTGTCAAAAATGTTAAGAGTTCGATATCCATAAATAAATAAATGCATAGATAGCTAAATAAATAATTTCCTGTCTAATAAAAAAGTCATCTCTCTTAGCTGGCTTCTAGCCAGGTCACAGAACTGAGACAGGTCATTTGGCCTTCAAAGAATGCATGCACACCAGGATCACTGATCACTTGAGGTCTGACTCACAACAGCTTGTTAAAGTTACTAAAGCAAAGAAAAACAATATATCTGTTATTAAAGACAAGCTTAAGCAGCGTTATTATCACAGAAGGAATTTGTTGGAGGGGTGAGAACTGGAACACTTATGGGAAACGTGGCTTATCACATGACTTGGCTTTACAGTATCCAGGTCCTCCTGTCTGCAGGTTTGGTGACACCTTTCATCTGTTTTTGTAATGATGTTATCAGCGGTATACTTCTGCTTTTAAACAGATCAGTGGAATCAGTCTTCCTTTCCAACTGTGCCTTCCTATGTGACTGATAACTGCAGCAAGATGGTGGCTAGTATAACTGCTTTTTACAGAGGAGCTAAAATACGTTAAGATAGCACTTGACTCGCTGATGATGCCACTAAAATCTCCTGCAATGGATATACAACAATCAAGAACTATTTCTACTTTCCATAAGGCAAACTTGCTAAGATTGAGGGAGATTTAGCTCAGCACTAGACAGACCTTCCAGATTTACAAGCAGCTTCAGCTGTGCACACAGAAAAATACTAGGAATGAAAGTGAACTGCCCAGAAACTGAAGCTCAAAACAGAGGGCCCCCAAAACATGACTAAGCACAATAATCTATACATAATAGAGTAACCACAGGGCATGGAAAGGTTGGATTTGTTGGACTTTGCAAAGGTGGAACTAGGGCTGCTGTTGAAAAACACCAATAGACCAATAATTGAACAAGCTCGCAGGATTAATCATAAAAAGTAGAAAAAATAATTTTCTTAGGCATTTCATTAGGAATGCATGGATTATAATGATCAGAAAGCAATTCTGAAACTTCCACAAGACTTAGGCAAGGAATTTAGGTTGGCTGAGAACATGGTGGGTATAACACCCCAGTACAATATGTCACTTTAACTAACAAGAAAGCAACGGGTACAATATTTAAGGCAGTTTCATAAATTAGTCTGTAAAGCTAACTGCTGCTTCCTGCTACTCTAATGGTAAGCAAAGATGCACGACTCTCTCTTTTTTACACTTCAGGAGGCATAGCTTTGTACAGGGAACCGTGGTCATTTCTAAACCCTCATATGCTGAGAAAACACCGGGTTATTAAAATCACACAATGAGTGGGAAGAAAGAACACAGGTCAGCCTCTAGCACAACCCAAAGCAGCAACCATTAAAAATATTTAAGTCAAGCTAATTTCCCCCCAAAGGTAAGACCCCAATCCTCTACTTTGTATCTATGAGATAAACACCTTAACAACTGTGGTAGGTACATTGGCTGTAATCAGTTAGACTCTTCAACTCACTCCTCTGTTAATCAGTAGACTGGCCCCATTTTAATGGAGGAAGTTAGAGAAATGGAAGAAACTTGGGGGATCACATAGAGAACATGGATTGATACCTCAGAACTCCAAGTTTAAAAATGACTGATTAACTTTTACAATGTATGCATTCTTTGTTTATTAGATCTTAATTTTATATTCTCTGGAATCCATGCTGGGGAATTTATTTATTTGGAAAAACTGTGCTGCCACTAGGGGGAGTTTATCATAATGGTTAAGATACCCGCCTTACAGCCATAAGATGTGGGGTTTGATTCTCACATGAAATAATTGGCTAGGTGTAAAATGGTCCACAAAAGAAGCTAAATCTATGAATCTGTAAGTTTCTGTTTAATACATTCTTTTTCTTTCACTAGCACAGAAAATAAAATAGCTTTGACAGTAACAATGTTTGGCAGGCAGGATGCCTTGAATTGGGGTTGGATGTTTTGAATTCCCTTCCTTTTATTATGGATATTGTTATGTTGATGTGTACGGGGGACAGAATGGATACAGGAGCTGATAATCAAAGAGAAGGGTGAGAGGGGTTTTGCTTTTCCAGTTCCAGGTTTGTTAAGTGCTTTCTACATTTATTGTTCTGTTAGCTAAGTTTGTGGGTTTTTTATGCTGTTCTGGGTACTACACTGTAGCAATTATTTGTCTTTTTATAGCTTCATAGATTTTGATTGTGTCACCTAATCTAACCAGTATCAGACGGGCACAATTTACACCATTTCAATGGGAGTAATCAAAATATGAATGATTCTCAGGATATATTGATTGCATCCTGTAATGTTACTGATGCCTCTCCCTTAAAGTTTGTACTATTACGGATACACTGGACAAATTAAAGATACATGTGGCCTTTTTACAAGACATTAAAATGAAAAAGAAAGCAGCTGGGATAACTTTCCAGAAATGGAAAGATGAGCAATTTTTTTTTCCTGTACTGCATGATAGGTTTCTAGTCATATACTAAGCAATCAGTCTGCAGACTGTTATATGTCTAGCCAATAAACAGACACTGACTAAAGGTGAGAATCAAACCCTGTACCTTGTATCCCTAAGGTAGGCACCTTAAACATTACTCCACCCCCACAAAGACAAAAAAATGGAGAGCAGTGTGTTTGAAACGGGATATGAGGAGGTATGCAGTGACAGAACAGTAATACATATTAAAAAGTGCTTCAAAGGAGAACTAATTTAAAAGCTGTGCAAAGCATGTGATCGTGCAATGGTAACTGTTAAATATGTGAAAAATCATTGCAGTGTGGCAAGCATTACTGAGTTGTCCTTATCAACTTGTGCATCACTTAAACTGTTAAATTATTATCTAAACAACGCTGTGTAATAGTGAACTTGCTGAATGCCTATTTAGCAAACCTGTGTGAATATAATTGCTGAATTAGTATCAGGCAAAGTGTGCATACATGAATAATGGTGAAAACAATGTGTTGAGAAGCTTTGTTGTAAATCAAGTCTTACAAATTTTGTCTGTAGAAAAGTAAGCCAAGCAACTGTGAATTTTTGCAATACTAGAAACAGTAGTTACTTGTGACTTCAAAGGAAGAAGCTGTAGGAAACAACCAAATGTGTGGGGTTAACTGGAATCAGCTGTGGCTATATTTAGAAAGGCCAATGACCATTTACCCGTGATCAAAGAACAGCTGGGGTCCATTCACTTTTTTCCACAGACTGTGACAGTATTAAATCATTCTATCCTCTTTATTGACTATATCATCTCAGATGATGAGAAGAAACAGAGCCTTATGTGAAGTGGAGCTTCAGGCAATGGCTCAGTAGCAGCCCTCATGCTGCACATTGTCACCTCATAACCCAATATCCCTGCTTCCCTCCGCAATAGTATCTTCATCTTCTAGTGCTTCATCATTTTCCTCCAGCCTTTCAACATACTCTTACTTCTAAGGCTACATTGCAATAGCTGTAGATGAAATACCGGAATTAAGTTGGGGTTCTGGAAGGCCACTATGAGTAAAAAAGAAATTCAGTCTTACTCCTTTCAAGGAAGAAATTGTGGAGTCCAAAGCAGTTAAATAGTTATTCCCAATAAACTAAGAAAAATGAATGTTTTTGAGGGTATATTCATTATATAAGGAAACAGTGTCTACCTTCTTATTACCTCTTAAAAAATAATCACATTCTGATGTTAGATTGGGAGAAAAGTGAACGAATATTTGGCAACAGTTATATCTTGCAAGTTGTTGTTATTCATATACACAGAATATCACTTTACCCCTGCTCCCAAAGGATAACCACATTCTGTGTGCTGCTCAGATGTTAGACAAGGGCTACAATAAAATATCAAATGGTCACAGTAATTTCAACTTACTGCTGTTAAATGTACATACATGCCTCCTCACTCTCACTCACAAAGGTTTGCCATCTGTATACATAACTGATTATGAGGATGTGAAATAAAAGATCTGAGTAAAGGTATTACAAATTGATGCTTCTTGACATTATACTGACTCTAGACAAGTTACTCTAACCATGTGTGTACATGTCTGAGTTCTGATTGCGAAGAAAGTTAAAGAAATAATGATCACACACTCTCTAGCCACACACAAAATATACATGGAACTTGTCTACAACCCATTGACTAAGGGCAGCTTTTAAGCTATGTGGGGTCTAGGGCAGATGCTAAAGATGCCCCCCCTACAAAACCTGTGTACAAATCTTTTTATACAACAAGAGCCTCTGGGTGTCTAGTGGCTTCCAGAAGCTCATAGGGTCTGTCTGGCTGTTCTGTGATGTCTGCTATACTTCATTTTTAAAAGCAATTATTGTTTGCTGCTCTTTTTTCACTGCAGTCTGAAAGTGCTAGATAGATGCCCTAGTGCTGTGTGTCTGTCTGTGTGTGTGTGTGTGTGTGTGTGTGTGTGTGTGTGTGTGTGTGTGTGTGTGTGTGTGTATGTGTATGTGCCCCTGACAAGCAATGTCTATCAGAAAATGCACATTAACACATAATCACACAGCATGATTACATACAGATTACATACAGAAATCTTAGGGAAGTTCCAGTTCTTCTACAGAATGTCTTATGGTGTTGTAATAAAAAAAAATAAAAACAGGAAGACTCCTCACAAAAGAAAATTTAGCCAAGTACTCAATTGGAGAACCAAGTACTGGGAGATAAAAATGCAGCTTACTGTGTTATAGTGCCAATAATCAGTTCTTTCACATACTTCTTCGCAGATCCCACAGACAGTCCCTTTTTGAGTACAGTTCTGGTGTTTGATGGAAAGTGTAATGCATTATAACCAACTTCTTGCTTTGTGATAAACTGCAATACCTGCAAAAACATGCAGAGCCATTTTTATCCATAGAGATGTACTGTACGTTTCAGTTATATCCCCTTTATTGAGTGTGCAAACTTCTAATGTCTGTTTTCAAAAATGGCCAGTGTAAGGCATTCCAACTTGCTTCACACAAATGCATACTAGTTCTGCAAAACCAGGTTAATGATGGTTTAACTTGATCTTGACAACAGGGTTAGTAATTTTTCCAGACATCCCCTGACCCAGCAATTGCACTGAGTTTTTCACCTCAGCTGTCTGATTGTGTTGAAAAACAAATGGACATGGTAATGAATTTCAGCTTAGTTTTACACAAACCCTAGCCATTGTAAAGTATTCTAACTTGCTTCACAAAATATACATTACTTAACAAAAGACAGCAGAATCAGTCATTGTCACAGGTGCTGTCATCCAGAGACAGTTAATATTCCCAGTTATTATAACAACTTTGGAGACTGTGACTGTGTATACTTCAGATGCATGATTCTAGTAAAAATGGTCAAAGCAATTAATTCTGCTTTGTTTTATAGAAAGTGCAGGCAATAAAACATTCCAATTTACTCCATACAAATATAGATTAGTCCTGCAAAGCTAGAAAACTACGTGTGTGTGTGTGTGTGTGTGTGTGTGTGTGTGTGTGTGTGTGTGTGTGTGTGTGTGTGTGTGTGTGTGTTTAGGTGTGTTGACCTTGATAGTCCCATTGAGCTGAAATCCATTTGCAGAGAAAACTCAGAGAGAAAACCTGGAAACAAAGGTACATATACAACAATATAACAATGTAAAGGTGAAACAAATTGTAAAAGTGAATCGAGTTGTAAAATACAACAAAGCAAGAGAATGGAAGTACATACCAGAAAATGAACCATAGTTAAACAGCATTTGAGTAGTGGCAATAGTTCAGATATTTAACATCTGCATTAAAATAACTATTTATTTGCACACATGACATTTGGGTAAGTCATTTTCATAATCAGACAGCTCCCATACCCTACAATTAGAGCTACTGTATTAACTGTATAGATCTCAGAAGACTGTGGTAAACATATTGTAATTTATTTCAACCCTTCCTAAACACACACACACACACACACACACACACACACACACACACACACACACACACACACACACACAAACAATTTGCTCACTAACTTCCACTTTAGTGACTGTGCACACCTCAGTTGTCTGATTGTAATCAAACAAATGACTATATACATAGATAATGACCACATTAATGTATTTCAGATCACAGATGCCTGAAGACTATCTTGTAATGCATTGCAATCCCCTACATATACTAATAGACTGACTGACAGACAGTCACACAGACACACAAAAAAGAGATGTGCTCATCAATTACAACTATTTCTATGACTGTATGAATAATGGGTACAGTAAATATTTCATGTCACTGCTGTCAGAACCATATAATGTCATTCAGTGTAACCCCTTTCACATGCACATGGGTATACATAAAAATCATAAACACAAACACACACACATACATGCACATGTATACATACAACCCTAAAAACAGCTACACTTTAAAAATGGCAGGAGTACTTGAAGTAAGTATCAATTGCCTTATTTATTATGGGAGGGTTAGGTATAATGTTTGGGCTGTTTTCAAATAGTGTAATCAAATCAGATGAGTTTTTCTTTAAAGAAATCAGACTTTGTGTATGCATTACACACTCATGGCAAAAATGGGAAAATTAAACTTTCAAGATAAAAAACAGCAGCAGCAGCAACAACACAACATAAGTAGTAATATAAGTAGTACTAATAGTAGTAATAATAGTAATAATAACAGTAACAATTATTACAAAAATACAGAAACAGGACTTTTTTCTTCTTTCCTTTTGGGAGGAATGTCACCTAGCAGTCCAGTACCCTGCAAGAAAAGATGGAAAAGTGAATACTGTTGAATTTATTAAGTGCAAACAGTGTTTTCTGTGCTGAAGCATAACAGGGCACCAGGTGTATTAATTGTTTGCAAACAAGAAAACATCCTGTATGGTGATGATTAATATGAAATAAGAATGCTGATGAGGGCCAAATTAAGTTGTCATAGCATTTGAACCCTAATATGCAATTGAGTCAGCTTTTAAGCAATGCAGAGTGAAGCCTAAAGCTAGATAATATTGTTATGAAACAGGGGCTAATAGAGAAGTCAGCTGAGGCCCTTTCCAAAAGTATGTTTATCCAAAAAGAAAATCTTTTAAAGAGTACAGCTAAACAATAAGAAACAAAATGTGCTCAAAAAGAAACAAAAGTATACTTATAAAGACACAAACCACCTACAGCAAGAAAGTTTTGCAGATTGTAGCTACTCAACCAGACTCAATTCAGCAACCACAAAAATAATTGTTATATAGCAACATTATTAATACACAGAAAAGTATTGAATAGCAGTCGTGTATTAAAGCTTTGCAAAAATTAGTTGGGGCTTCAAATTGTAAATCCAGTCTTTTGTGCTATGAAGCATATTTCAATTCAGAATTTGGTAAACCAGCTTGATAGTGTGATGAGGGAGCAGGCAGAGAGAAGTCTGAAATCCATAAGAGATGAGAACTGAAAGTTGGAAATGACCCGGTGAAGCAGTGGTAGCTAGGAATCTAAGTTTATATAGACAGCAAGAAAATATTGTCTCTAGGTAGAGCTAAAGGACTGCACGAATGGAGTAAACGGTTCCTCAAACTAGACATGAAACAGGTAAACGTGGAAATCAGCACAAAAATGAAATGATGGCATTGGAAAGTGTTGCACTCAATGTTCAAAAGGGACAAAATAATGCTTTTCCTTGAACAACAGAAATCAGAGAAGATAAAACAAAGAAACTGTTACCTTGTCCAATAGACTGAACTTTTTGAACAATTGGGGGTTTAAGCAACAAAGCAGCGATTCTGCATGTCCAGAGAAAATGTTATTACAACTAAAATTGAAAGTCAAAGAATGAAATAGAGGTTGCAGTAGCTGAAATCCAAGAATGGCAACAGAAGTTTGCCTCTTTTAAATGGTTATTCAGGAACTACAGAAACTGCCTGAGAAGATAAGAAGTTATTAGGCTAAGTCAGGCCAAAAGTAAATGGACAGCGGTTGTTCCAGTCAAAGAGAAGGAATAGTAGAACTTTGTAAAAATGATGCACACAGTAGGAAAAGTGCAATGAGAAATTTTAACAGAAGACAAATCAAGTTCAGGCCTAAGCTGATGACACAGTGTTTACAAAATGAGAAATATGAACTACTGTGTAGGATTTGTAAACTTTTGACAGTTCTGTTCTTGACTTAAAAGCAATGTTTCAAAATGGCAACCTGAAAATGAGTCACTAGAGACAAAACTCAAATTCTGAGAATTTACTGCACATAAATTCTTGCCCATAACAGTTAAGTGTTTAGGAAAATCATTTCCTTACAACAAAAGCAAAGGTAAGCTATTTCAGTTTTGTCTTAAAAAAATACAAAAGTGTAAAGGAAAAGAAACTGTTTGCATTCGCCAGTGAGGATTTTGTACAAGAAAAGTAGATAAAATACATTCATTCAGTATATGAAGGATCTGGAATAAAATTTTAAAAGGAATGAAAAAAAAAGAAACTTGTATTACAAAAAGGGAAATGAATGATGGTGTCCTTGAACTAACCACTAAGTGTAAATATCTGGAGCTTGAAAATATAGTCTAGAGTGCAGATTTGAATTAGTTGATGCAGTTTACTGGAAAGAAGCAGCAAACTAAAGACAAGCATACCTTTGTTTTTAATGTTGAAATTATGCAAAAAAATCAAACTCTAAAACAGGAGAAAGAAACAACAACATATGCAGATTAATGTGCCTTACAGAGATATTTAAGGCTTTAATGTTGGAAAAATAATGAAGCCTAATAGTGCTGATAACTATTCTGGTGAGTCTAGTATTTTTATGGAATGTGGTGGTGCCTGACTAGAAGTTATAGAATTAGATTCAGAAATTTGCCAGATAAATAAAACTTGCAATGTTCACAGTAACCCAGATGTCATACATTTGAAAGATATCCCAGTTATAGAGTCCAACAAAAAGAATCATGACCTGTGACTGATGTGATTTCAGCCAAGGAGCAGTTGCAAGGAAATAAATAAAAACATAAAAAGAACAAGAAATTCATGAATTGTGTTTTTTTATTTGTTTATTTTTTTGGAACAATGCAAGGCAACTCTTTCTGTGAGGGAAACTTTAGCAAGTCAGCTGGAAATGAAAAAGCACTGGCGACTGAGATGACAATTAAAAATTAAAATGTCAGTAGTGTAGTTGAAAGTGTTTCTCCATGTAAGGCACTGGGGAGTACAGTCAAATACACAGGAGGTACAGAGACTTTATATTTCAATGTCAAGTTAAAGTCTCGCTGGAGAATGGCATTCTCCATAACAGTAAACAAAAATAACCATAACGTTAAGCCTAAAATTATTCCATCAGGGTCACAAATACCTTCAATTCCAGACATACAGAAATGACAAGCAGGGAGAACTAACACTGCAGGTATGACACAGAAATGGTGAGCAATGTTTCCACAGGAATTAAAGTCTAGAGCTCAATAACCAGGCAGCCCAATGGCTAATGAAGCTGAATTGTATTTCTGCAGGTGTTCACTGATTTAAAGGCAGTATTAATATATGAAACCTCATTGCATGCAGGTAGGATGAAGCCCCAGAACCAAGAAGAACAAATATTGTATCAGAAAATAAAATAAATACATTTGCAAATGAAGAAAGTCCAACAGAAGAATCAAAATCTAGAGACTAAATTAAAAGAGCAAGAGCAGAGGTTGTTTTTGTATAGTCTAAAAAATATTGCAATTAAGATGGAGAAAGAAATAACAATCCAAATAATGAAGCAGGGAGAAACTGCAAAGGAGGATAAAGGTGAGTAGAGTTCCAATATATGAGAAGCTTGTGAAAGGATCGCAAAAAGAAAGGACCACGTGAGAAGCACTATAAAGAGTTTAAGCAAGGGAAATTAAACCTATAGTGATCAAGTGAACAGTGACAATAATCAGTAGGTGACTAATAGACAGGGTGGTGCAAAAAGCTGTGCAAAAAGAGTCATGGGAAAAGCAATAAAATGTTTCTTTGTGAAAAGAGTGGTCAAAGGTATGTTGAAGTGTATGTTCATCAAAAGTGGTGTGACCTTACAAGAGCAACAGTTTTGGTAAATGCTCCAATATCTTCTGTTATGAGTAATAATTAATATTGCATGCTCTGGGGTCTCCAAGCAGTTGCTAGAAAGGTAATTACTGGAAAATGGAAATCTGATTCAATTTCATTATTCAGTGATTTCAAAGAATTAGCCACTATTTTATTTAATAACAAAAAATAAATAAAAAAGTTAAGATCTGAAAACAGTATTATAAAACCTTCTTGTTGGGACAGATTGGAGATTTTAATTGTTAAATATAATGAAAAGCAGTTTTGAAGTTTGTTTTTTGATGATTTGAAAAATGTCTATTGTTATGTAAAATGTTCAAATCTTCCTTCTTCCTTTATATGCATATATTCTAAATATGTTAAAATTAATAAAATTATTTGAAAATAAGAGTAGTAAAAGGTATGATTAAGTGTCCCTGTTGTAAACAAATCATAGCAGTTATCCCATAAGAGGAAAGTTCCTAACTCTTTGCACAGAATGTATGACTGAACAAAAATAGCCCCTAAAATGTATTTTCTGTAGCCTGGACAATGAAAGCAGAAAATGGTGGGGATAATTTCTCTGCTGTAGAGCTGTGGAGACCTGTGCCAATAAACATGATATTTGCATTATAAGAGGTGAGAAGCTGTATAATGGAACCTTGGATAGAGGAAAGAAGCTATAGGTAGAACCTCCATTAGGGAAACAAAGAAAAGAAGGACATCTGCAACAACTGGAAAGGCCACAGAAATACCTCACTAAAAGAATCACAGGCCTAAAGCAGATGCCCTATGCTGACCATCTAAAAAAACTCCACCTATACTCTGTCGCATATCGTCTACTCGGAGGCGATCTCTGCTTAACATACAAGGCTATGTCAAACCCAGAGCTGTTGGACATGCTACACTTAAATAATAGACCTGGGTAGGCTTACAATAAAGCTCACAGACAATCAAATTCTCTTCCTTTAATGTCACAACCAAAGCACAAA
>NC_056741.1:32958042-33100542 GCF_019279795.1 Protopterus annectens
CCCAGAAGAAACAGCTGTGCTAATACACTAGAGAAAAAAAACAGTCTGAAAACCATGATGAATTTTATGACAGTCTTGCAGGGTGGTATACATAGTAGGTTGCATGTGTACTAACCCCAAGTGGTATGTTGGTCAGAAAGTTCAAATCTATTATTGGAGCACTTGGGCAATATTAGGAATAAGAACTTTAAAAATCCTATACTGAACACCTTCATGAAAGTCACCAGGGTTTGCAGACTGGTTTTGATGTTTTGATGGGCATTAATCCTGTATTTATATCACACTGTTTTACTGTTGAATTATCCTAGAAAGGTGACTGGCTGAGGTACCAGATTGGTATTAAACTCATGGTGTTTGAACAGCTTGGTCATTTTTTTCTTTGTATTTTTGTGTTTGTTGTTAGTGTGATGTCTTTCATTGATCTACCCTGTTCTTGCTGAGTTAGAACTGCAGTGTCTTCAAGCTAAACTTTGTCTGGACAACTTCTTCTCCTGTGACAACTATCAGGCAATTTTTTTGACACTGTATACTTTTATTAGCTGAAGACTTTGAGAAAGTGTTTAAATTCATTGTCAGAGTTTAGCAAGTGATTGTGGTTAATTGTCTTGCTTTATTGACATTGAGTCTTCATTTCTGATGGGGGATAGTGAAACTGAGATAAATAGACAAGTAGGGAGACAGAGCAAGAGAGAGAGTGTGGGAGGAGATACCAACCACTCAGAAGCGAAAATAATGCTCTCTTTTACTTTTAAAATAAGAAAATGATTAAAACAATATAGTGACCCTTATCTACTGGGTATAAGGTACAGGGTACTGAAGGAAATGGAAGGTCAAAATGATATCGCACAATAGTGCACAAGAGTAGAATGAATTATAAAATACTGCTAACCACTGGGAGGGATTGTAAGGGGATCCATGATATTCAGAAGATCAACACATGATCAAAAAGTGTATTTTTTCAATTATTGCTAACATTTTATTTTATTTATTTATTTTATTTTACATTTGTTAACCGGGGGTGTCTGACTGAGCCGAAAAGGCCCTTTTTCAGCAGAGGCCCAGGGAGAAAAGCTCCACAAAGAAAAATTATAGACACATTTAGTTATTTAGACATAATCAGTATACACACAAATTACAAGAGACATGTTTTTACAGTGGTATGCGGCACAAACAGTTACAGTGGAGAGAACAATCAAAAAAGATATTAATTTTAAAAATAAAGGTAAGTAATAGATTTGTGGTGTATAGCTGAACTTTGGAATGTAGGTAGAATACATACATAGTACACAGGTACAGTACATACATTGTAGATTAGCCAGTGTTTGTGAGTAAGATTGAAAAACTATTATAAATTGCTCTAGATTTAGTATGCATATGTTATCCGCTTTCACTAGCCTGGGGAGCAATCATGGCACTGCCAACTTGCTTGAGATGTTGCCTGATGAGGTCTTTAAAGGAGGCTTTGGATGATGTGTTTTGAATGCTAGTAGGGACAGAGTTCCATCTTTAAGAATGAGGTATGGTGTTTTGTTTATAAACACTAGTGTCTAACAAACATTGTGTTGTAATAAATAACCCATTACAGCAACAGAAACAAAGTCCAATCATTTTTTTACCTTAAAAGGATGGTTTAATTTTAGTTTCTGCATAGAGGAGCAGATATTGTCACTTGGCATAGACTTGACATCTCTTTTTTATTTCCTTGCTACCTCCTTAATTTTCAGCCATATGCCTCGCCATTAATCATGCTCAGTTGTTCTCTTGCTAGAACATTTCATAGCAGATCTTATTTCCCCCAGCAGCTGATTCTGTATGCTGCATGCAGTACACTTCTTTTTCCAGTAGATAATCAGAATGTTAACTGCTCATTCCCATGCTCCTTCATGTCTCAGTCACTTTGTGTGTTATCTAGTCATTCCAGATCATATAGGACACATCCTGGCAAATCACCAATTAGTCCTAAGGGGAAGTAATACCTCAAGCAATAAAAATGCCAAACTCCTACCTGCTCTCACTAAAATAATTTACTGTTAAGCTTGTTCATCCATATAAGAGCTAGACTTCATCAGAACATTTAACAAACACATAAAACATTAAATAAATAGGGATAAAGGAATTATGTGAAAACCATCAGTCAGAAATCACTTAACTATATGCTGCTTAATTCTTGATGCACTTAAAATGGATACAGTATCATTTAGACCGGTTGGGGTGTCAGCCCCGGTAGTAATTGCCAATGTAGCTCTTAATTTAACAAATAGTTTCAACAATTGTCCCCATTAGTTTTTATTGTCTCTAGAATAAAAAATGTGAATTTATTAAAACTGTAACATTCTATTGTAATGTTCAGCTAAGAATTTATAAAACAATGAATTCTAATTGAATGTATGTGTTGCCAAATTCTTTCCTTTAACTTCTTGGTCTTACCCATGTAGAAACCTTAAGAAAATTAACAGGTAGTTAAATAAACAACAACTTTTGCATTACAATCAAAGTGACCACGATAACAAAAAAGTATAAATTCCAACCAAAACATATTCACCAGTGTGAATATATTCACAAAACATACATGCTCCACATTTGAACATTCCTATATCCATATTACACAGTTGATCTTTAATGTTTTCAAGTCTTTTCTTAATATTATGGCCATTCCTATAAATGAATGAGGGGGTCTTAATCCTAACTGACCAAAAATGTTCTTATTATGTTTAAATAAATTGCAGTATATAGAGATAATTTGTTGAATATCTCTGTTATCTGTTGAGAATGGTAAATACATAGCATGCATAAAATTGTCAAACTTTGCATGATTAACCCCTAAAGCTTTTTCTCAAAATAGGTGCAAAGGCATCAATCCACTTATTGGATACCTTATAAATCACAGCATCCAGCAACTCCTCAGGATAGCCTCTTATTGCAAACATTTTCCTTAAGATCTGAACTTTGATGTTAAACTTTGTATCCAAGGAGACTAGTTATGACAGCTTGTCTAATGTATTGCTCTTGACTACGTTTTTCTTCATGGACCAAGGATGATTATAAGTATAAAATAAATTATAGTTGTTGAATATTGAATTATGATAAATGTTAAATTCAAACCCCTTAGAGTTTATGCACCTGAAAATTACAGTTTCTAAAAAAATGAACCCTATCAACACATCATCAAGATATCTGTGCTACAGAATCAACTACTGAGTTTTGTATATCTGGTCATA
Source organism: Protopterus annectens (assembly GCF_019279795.1). Taxonomy (NCBI): domain Eukaryota; kingdom Metazoa; phylum Chordata; order Ceratodontiformes; family Protopteridae; genus Protopterus; species Protopterus annectens. Next base: position 32,961,261 of record NC_056741.1, read on the forward strand.
CAAAAAATAATGTACACAAAGAATAGGTACACCTCTATGACTGTGATTCCAAAAGCTTAAAATATGCTAAAATGAGTCCATATGTCAGATGTTCAACTTTTTGGAAACTCAAAGACATATCAAAAAGACCATAAGAGCAAGTTTCTGAAAACGTGAACATCAAGAAAAAAACTACCTTTTTTTGCATTTTTGCAGGGGGGCAAGCCCATCTGCACCCACCACACCCCCTACAAATTATATATACCAACTCCCAGATAGCACTACAGTGAGGAAAACAGTGAGTTTCTCGATCCTTGCTGTACCCTGATCTCCATTCAAAAGCTTTGAGTTTTCAAAAACTAGATGGTCTCGACCATATAGAGTTCAGGTTTCTGAAAACTCCATCAACTGATAGGGACCTGCTAAAATACAGTTTTCACCACTTATTAGGTATAAAGTCTTGCTTTTACAGTGGACACACTAAAGCAGAGCCATAGTTACGCCAAATAACACCTTGGGTAATCATCAGAAAGGCATCCTCCTTACTCTAAAACTGAGGACCCAGAAATGTCTTCATAGTTCTGAACTGTACCAGTTCTGCTGCTAAACTCATTAATGTATTCTGAACAATATTGGCTGCTGCTGTTACTGGTACGTTCACACCACCAAAGTTATTGTTACTACACTGTATGTTTTTTTGACAAGGATTATGTTTTTCCTTATTTTTCTGAACAGAAGCTTAATAAAATTATTTTAGGTAATTATCTAATTGATTTCAGCTGAAATAAAGCCAGAGAAAAAACAGCAACAATATATATTTAATAAGATGGAACAAAGAGAAGATGAAATACCTATAGATGTAGCTCTGCAAATAGCATATAACAAATTTGAGTGTAAACAATGCATAGAAGATAATAGCCTGAGTATATTTTGAACTGTTGTAAATTAAACATTTACCAGGCACTATCCTGGCACTCTGTAGGCACAAGGCAGAGAAACTAATCCAGCACAGGATGCCAGTCTACAGTGAGACACATACACATGCACTCACAGACACATCACACACATCACCAGCCAATTAGGAGTCTCATAAGTTCACCTACAATATGTCTTTGTATGTTGGAGTAAACTTGAGCAGAATAACTTGTATATAGTTTCATAAGTTTTAAAAGGGGAGTAGAGTAAAGCATTGCATTTAAATTGTGTGATTTTTGTGGTTTGGGTAAGTTTTATCACATTATTTAATTGATTTTGAAGGTAGAAAATGTTATAGTTTTAGACAATAAAATCTGGGAAGATCATACTGTTGGGACTGACAGCAACAGCTTGATGAAGCGCAAAGTCTGATGCGATTTTATGAGAGTGTAATTGGAATGGTTTACAGAATTAAATAAAAAAGATGAAAAGGAATGGAAAGAAAATAAATTATAGGAAGTACTTTGAACGAAACAGCATGAGAAACAAGCAAACTTTTTCCAGTACCTTTTATGTTATTATTAATTGTGCTTGCTGCTTATTCCTTTATTAAAATTTTTACAACCAAGTTTGCTAATACTGGGTAAGTGCCCATTGCTGGAGTGAACCCAGAAAATGTATGCCTTCAGGTGTACAATACAGGTATGCAAAAAGGTGCAAAGGTTGTAAGCCCCACCTACAGTATTACTTCAGCACAGAGTATGGATGTTACACTCTGATTAGCTGTTGACAGTAAATTAAAACCCAAATCACTCTTAGATATATTCAAGAAGACACTGCTATCTTAATCAGACCATCTCTTTAAAAACTGTTAAGTTATTGATGGAAAAAAAAAAGTTTTCATAGCCTGTTCCTGCAAGCAGGAACCACCTGCCTACTGATATTAAAAAAACTCCAATCATTTTTAGAATTTAAAAAGGCTTTAAAGACATACCCTCAAAAGGATGTACAGTGTACTTGCCCTCGGGACATTGAGGAAGGATGCAGCTTTAGATTCAGAATTCAAAACACTTCAGAGGGGGGATAGTTTTGCTCATGGCAATTATTGCTGCTTGATGGACTTTCTCCCAAATATTCAGGCTGTTTGTATGTAATACATGTACATAATGAATATCCATCTTGCCACATCTCCAAAAGGACCCATCTACTCAGACCCCGGGATTTAGCTTTTATGGAGGTTACGTTCAGAAATCCAATGTTCTGTTGTGCAGTCATTTTATTTCAGGAAGATTACTTCCTGCGTACTAGTGACCAGCAACCTTATCTGATCCTTTGATGAAAAGTGTTGATTTTCAGCCATGGACCATTGTTGTCTGTACTCATCAAAGATATATGTAGCGTACTTTTCTAAGGCTCATCAGATTGCTGAAAGTTGTTTTTCTCTCACTTTAAATTTAGAGTATATTCCATCAAGCCATTTGCTATTTTCAGCTTTTCTATCTATCTATCTATCTATCTATCTATCTATCTATCTATCTATCTATTGCATTTGATCCTTGGCTACTAAGCTGCAGATACTGCCACCACAAGATAGCCAGTGCCAGATATCTTTGACTTCATTCTGTAAAGGTTAATAAATGATTTTCACTTGCAACCTGAAGTCTAGCCAGAAGCAGATTATTGTATTGATTGGGGGCTCCGAGTATAAGATCTTATTATCTATTTTAAGTTCATTCAGACATATGTGATTCCATTGTATAAAGATGTGTCTATTACCCATCTGTTGATTAGCAGCCTCAAAAATCTTTCTTTGTGGTCCCATGCGCTCCAGACCTGCCTTCCTCCACAATGTAGGACATTAGACCTGAGCAACCACATTAATATTACTCCTGATAAGACCCAGATGAGATAAGAGATCGATCTGGCTTGGACTAAGTGTGGCAGATCCACAGCTTGTGCAGAACATGGCAGGTCAAGACGGTCCCGTTCTCCAAATTTTTTTGGCACAAATGGTTTCTTTCTTCCCAGGTGTTGTTAACTATTATTCCAAAGAAACAAAGAGCATAAACTTTGTTCTTTAGCTGAAAGAGAGTGTGAAGCAAGTGATAGCATAATTTCTAGCCAGATATAGAAGTTATTCTTGCCCAACATTTCATAGAATTTATAAACTCAAATGCCCTGGATCAACTGGTCAATACTCCCACCAGAGGTGACAACATATTGGACCTGGTCATCACCAACATGGGCGACCAGTGTTCCACACCAGAGGTCAATGCCTCGCTGGTTAGATCTGACCATAAACAAATCACTTTGGATATCCACATTCTGCCCCAACCGCTGGATAAGGAAACCACTGTGAAAAACTTTTTAAAAGCAAACTTCATGTTACTTAAGACCGAGGTGGAAAGTTTCAAAGCCCCCATGCTAAAGGATAATGCTGTCCAAGCTGCAAAATCCTTTACTAATGCATTCTACGGGCACCTACAAGAATGCATGGATCATGCTATCCCAAGCAAAACTAAGACTCACTCCTCAAAGAAAAGGAAACCAGTCTGGTGGACTCCTGCCATAAACAAGCTATACAATAGAAGGAGGAAACTAGTACAGAAAAGAGTAAAATCCCAAGAAGGGAAGACATCCCTGATCAGAATCAGCAAGAAACTATGATCCCTCATAAAATCATCCAAGGCGAGCTTTGAAAGAAAAATTGCCAAGGACTCCAAAGATAACCACAAGGCATTCTTTAGCTATGTCAAGAATCTAAGTGGCAATGCTTAGATCTGCTCGGAGTTAGTGCAGAATGGCACAAAATACACTGAACCAACCGATATCGCCAACATCCTGGCTGGTAGGTTCAGCACAAACTTCACCCCCCTCTCACCCCCAAAAGGGCCCATAACCATACCAGAAGAATGTAGAGCCCCTGAAATAACAGATACTCAGGTTAAAATAGCTCTCTCCAAAGCCAAAAACACAGCATCAATTGGGACTGGACAGTGTTCCAAGTTGCATCCTACATGAGCTCAAAGACGAACTAACCCCCCACCTAAACACACTGTTCAAACTCAGCCTCTCCACAGGCTACGTACCCATAGAGTGGTGCACAGCAAAGGTTATTCCCCTCCACAAAGGTGGAGCCACAACAGACCCCAGGAACTATCGCCCTATAAGCCTGATTGGGTTGGTCTAAAAGGCTATGGAGCGCATCATCATGGGACTCATTAACAGAGACATTGGGAACCTCCAAACAGTGGGCCCTACCCAGTTCGGCTTTGTTAAGGGCAGATCATGCCTCCTAAACCTGGTGGACTTCTTTGAGACAGTCACCAAGGCTATAGATGATGGAAAGGTGGTACACACAGCCTACCTAGACCTTGCAAAGGCCTTCAACACCATTCCCAATTCTGGTATTATATACAAGCTCACCAGCCTGAACATAAACCCCTACATCACAAGATGGGTTGCCAACTGGCTCACGGACAGAACCCACATGGTGAGAGTTGTGGGAGCTAGGTCCAACTCTAAACTGGTTACAGGTGGTGTTCCCCAGAGCTCAGTCCTAGGACCCCTCCTGTTTGGCATATACTTCTCAGAGGTACAGACAAACACAGGAGGACTATGGCTGACCAAGTTCGCAGACAACTGCAAACTAGGGGCTATAATTGACTCTCTGGCTGACACAGACATCCTCCAAAAGGGTCTCACTGAGACGGATACCTGGTGTCAAAATCATGGCCTCAAGCTAAATGCCAAAAAGTGCATAGTCATCCCCTTTGAAAAAAACAAAGTACCCACAAATTACCACATAGGTGGTAGTCCCCTAAATACGGAAGACATAATAAGGGATCTGGGGACCCAAGTAGATAGTAATCTCTCCTTTGATAATCACATTGCCAAAGTGGTTAGAAAATCCTTCTACATGGCCCACCTAATCACAAAGGGGCTCTCATCCAGATCAAAAGAGGTCATTGTGCCCCTCTACCCATCACTCATCAGACCCATCATAGAGTACAACGCCCCATTTTGGATGCACCTTACAAGACACCTGCAACAGCTGGAAAGACCATAGAAGTACCTCACCAAGAGGATCACTGGCCTCAAACAGATGCCCTATGCAGTTTGACTGAAGAAACTCCAGCTGTACTCAGTTGCATACCGCCTACTCAGAGGTGATCTCTGCCTGACATACAAGGCCATGTCCAACCCAGAATTGATGGACATGCTCCACCTAAAGAAAACCTTATCCTCTCGAGCCACATGCTCTAGGGATCTACACCTCACCATAACAGTAAATAGGACATGCCGGAGGGATAGATTCCTGTCCCAGAGACTTCCCATGATTTGGAACAAGATTCGAATATACATTAGGCAGAGATCCTCGCTAACACTGTTCAAGTGAAACCTTGGCAAGTGGAAGGGAAACAGAAAGTTTACCCTGGAGATCACTTCAGTGGCTCTGCTGGACAAGAGGCACAAGGAACTAATCTGGGGGGGGGGGGGGCGCGGCGAAAGCCAGCACATTCTGGCAAAGCTTATAAATGCCTTCGGGCAGATAGCCTAATACCTACCAATGAACCTATGAACCTATACAGATATACACATAGTTGAGACATAGGCTTACATTCAGAGGTTAAGTATAACTTAATGCAGAAGTGTCTTCTACTATTATTCAGCTCAAGTTGTTCATAACAATACTGCCAAAAGATGCTCCATTCTTAATGCCTAAGTAAGTATGTGTTGTTGTCCACTTTATTCAAATTGTTTGATTCTTTGTTTCAATGCCACACTTGCATTATTTTTTTTAAGTTTTTATTGGATTTCAATTTGTAAAATAATCACAACAATATTTACAGTCAGATATTTGTGAACATAATAAATGAAAAAAATTCAACTAAACCTCGCACACAAAAGAAAAAACAACTATTTACAGGCGTGTCCATTAACCATCAAGTCATTCAAGTTATTATACATTACATTAAATCTAAAACGCAGTTATTTTTGCTTGTTAAGCAGATCTCTACGTTTTGTCCATGTATTGTAGTAAGAGGTAATCTGGCTGTTCTTGACTTAATTCCAATGATTTCTGATGACAGACTTCAGTTGCAATATTTAAGTTCTTTGAAGGAGGATGTAGATTTGTTCTTCTAATTCTGAGTTATAACACTTCTTGCTATAGATAATATAGATGGCAAAATGTGATATTTCATTTTTTTAACACATAGGAATTTGAATGTTAAAAAGGATTAGTAATTTAGATAATACAAATTTATTTCCAAAAAAAGCCTGTAAAAAGACATTAATGTTATTCCAATAAGATGTTGACAGTAGTCAAAAATGTGTGTTGCCAATCCAGTTAAGTTCTTGTTTACATCTCCAACAACCGTGTTTCTGCTTGAACATTACAGCACTTGCATTACTGAGTGAAAGTGGTACTGTTTTGTACCAGTTTACAGACAGCCCAGACAGCTGTTCAGACTTACTGAAACACTGTAATACTTCTGGTAAACTTTTCACCAGGTCCTATAGCCTGATAGTAAAGCAATCAGCACAATTTACACTGGAAAATGTTGTATTGTCATTGAGTTGTATTCCTCAGTGACTATAGTTTTGCTTGATATGAAGGGTAATAGTTCCCATCACAAACAGAAACAATGTTGGTGACAAAGGGCAGTTCTTTTGTGTGCCACAATAAAGCTAAAGGGTGTTAAGGAGTAGCTATTTGTGATTATGTGGGCCACACATTCAGTTTATGTCACTTTACAACAGCTGATAAAATGTCCATGTAACCCAAACCCTTCCATGATGTTCCAGAAAAAGTCCAATCATAAGGTGCAAGAAAAGAATTGCTACTAGGATATTTTTCGTTTGGATAATTAGATTTACATTATGAAAATGGCACAATAAGCTCTTGATGTCATGTCTTTTAGGAGTAAAGTACAGCTGTTCTGAGCTAATAAATGTGGAGACATATCCTAAGTCTTGTTAACAGAATTCTGGCCATCATTTTAGTTTCTGATGCAGTTAGGGGAAACGTGGCGATTGTTTGACGAAGGCCATCTTTTCTTTCTTTAGTGAAGGTCAGCATGGGGGCTAGTCTTGAAGAGTTAGGCAAGATTTCATCCTTCAAACTGCTTTAATATCACTTCCAGATCATTATAGATTATTTTGTATAAGTCTGTTGATAATGTATCTGGTCCTGGTCCTTTTCTAACTTTTAGGTGCTTGAATTATCTCTTCATAGGTTCATAGGAGATTATTAGGTGAATGGCTTAAGAGCCCTTTCAAGCTTAGCCAATATAAATTAATTTTTCCCAATATATGGCCCCTTGTGGCAAGAGAATGGCATTGATTTGTGCCTGTGCATTGTGTATCTTACAGATTGCCCCTGTCCATAAGAGATATAGGACAAAACAAAAAAATGAAGAGGCAAGCTAGGTTCTGTTAAACTTTAATACAATAACAGATGAACACTTTCGTCCGAGGTAAAAGAAATGAACTTCATTGGATAAAATTACTCTGAAATTGATTAGAATAAATAGGGTGCACATCGATCAATTATACAATTAAATTCCCTCCAAAAAAACAAAACTAGGAATCCCTTTAAAAACTAATACTTAATTGTTATGGCTAGGTTTGTATAGGCCCTAGGGCTGATAGCCTAGTAACAACCTATGAACCTATAAAGTGACAAAAGCTTTTTATTTCCCCTTTTGGATACCAAAAACCGGAAAGTAGACTAAAAACAATACAACTATCAGAAAGTTATTATTATCTGTCATATATTTAAATATAATTAAAATTTTAATATGTATGCTTTTAAATATATGAATATATTTATAAATATAAATAATTACATACATATGCATAATTATATACTGTATAATATATTATATTATGCTGCATGAAAATATCGAAGACCAGCTGCTTTATACAGACCAAAGAGAAATTTTATATAAAAAACTTCAAATTACCGTCTGGTCGTATTATAAACAAAAACGATACCAATAGGTTAAAGGAAAGGAAAAAGGAAAGAAAGAACTTTTGTTCGATGTGGTTGCATACATTCATCTTACAAGATGGGCCTGATAAGTCCTGTGTCATCAGGCCCCATTTATGCTGTGTCCTTAGCTTTCGATAGTGCAGTGGCAACTGACAGTGGAATGGTGTAGAGTATTTCTCGGGGGAGAACTGAGGGTGATGAGGGTGATGACAAGATAAAATTTGAGTGAATTTTGCTGACCAGCAGATTTGCTATATCTTCCGACTAATTATTGGTGATGCCATCTACAACTAATTCTGCACATTGTTGGGTGTTGCCCTTAAGATTGTGAACATAACTGAAAAATGCCGTATGGTTATCCTTAGCTCTGGAAGCTAATTTTACCTCAAAGTCTGCTTTCAGAGATTTGACTAGTTCTTTGATGCACTTGTTTGTCTAACGAGGGACTTTTTGCAGTGTTGTGCACATTCCATCTTATCTGTTGTCATGATTTTCTTTGTTTTGTTGTATAACCTCTTAATACCAGGGGTCCACCAGGATGGCTTGTTTTTCAGGTTTAACTTGGGTTTATTTTGGTCTGGTACTGTTGTTTCTAGGCAGTTCTTCATATAATCAGAAAAGGCTTTTGTGTACACCTCTGCATAGGTTTCTGTATTTTCTGGTTTGGCGGAGCTTGGAAACTAACTATGCCATTCCTTAATAGAGGGTAATTTACCTTAAATAAGTTCTTAAAGTTTTGGGGGTTATGTGGGGAGGGGGGCTAATTTTACTTTTATTTTAAGGGAGGCCACTTTGTGATCTGCTTTTACAAGCCTTGAGGTGTGTTTATCCTTTATGTAGATTTATAGATTATAGATTCATTTAAAGAGTACAGCTGTGTTTTAGTAAATTTTGGCCATTTTATCTTTACACTTGTCCTCTTTACACTTTATAGTTTGTTAGCTTATCTGCCCATTATAAAGAAATTGTAATAACTTACCTTGCTTTGGTTTATGCCCATTGCAGTGAAGCAATCTTTACTATACTCCCTTTCAAACACATTAGTACAAGTTGTTTCTTTTATAGGTTCATAGGTTCATGGGTAGGTACTAGGCTATTGGCCCAAGGGCCTACGTAAACCTAGCCAACAAGGTTCCCTGGCTTACACCACTCAAGAAAGTTATTTTCCTGTGTCACTGTCGAGCAGAGACACAGAAGTGATCCCCGGGGTGTATTTCCTATTTCCCATCCACATATCAAGATTTTTCTTGAAGATTGCTAGTGAAGAACTTTGCTTGACATAGATGGGTAGCCTGTTCCAGAGTATGGGAAGTCTCTGGGACAGGAATCTATCCTTCAGCATGTCCTGTTTATTGTGGTGACAAAGTTTAGGTCCCTGGAGCATGTAGCTTGGAGGGATTGGAATTTCTTTAGGTGTAGCATGTCTAACAGCTCTGGGTTTGACATAGCTTTATATGTTAGGCAGAAATCACCTCAGAATAGGCGATATGCTACGGAGTAAAGCTGGAGTTTTTTGAGGCTGTCAGTGTAGGGCATTTGCTTGAGGCCGGTAATCCTCTTTATGAGGTACTTCTGTGGCCTTTCCAGCTGCTGCAGATGTCTTATGAGGTACATTCCAATACGTTCCATAACTGGTTGTAGCTTCCTACTGCAAGCAGAATGGCTGGTGTGGGTGAAGGCACTCATTTCAGAGCGCAGGACTGGGGCATTCAGGAGTCAAAAATCATGGTATGGATCCTGGTAAAACACCATGAGGAGAGACTACTGCAGGGCCAGTACTAGGGCTCGCAGTATAAAATGGAGGCCTGGGATGGTCTCGCCCTTGACCTCACCAGTGCCACAGGTATCCCCCGGACTGGTGAGCAGGTCAGGCACCACGATGCTGCCCTGAAGCGGCGGAGGGGGGGATGTACTGGAACAGTGGATCCAGGAGTCTCGGCAGATGGCTAATGCCCCAGTACTGAGTAAGTACTCATTCCACTAAGTAGTTAAGAATTGCCTAGCTTGTGTCTACTATGGATAGGTATGGTTAAATATCACTGTATTCCTCCGACAGCTGCAGATGAATGGGCTGTGAACCAGCAAGCCCATGATGCTAGGTTGCAAAGGCTGCATCGCAAGGCAGGTTAGTAATTAGTCTGCATGTACTGTCATAACAAATACATATAAGAGCCTCAGAAAGTGTTGTACCAGTAGAAATAAATGTGTAATAGTCTGTGAATAAAGGTATAACCCCTGGAGTGCTTCTGTTTAGTCTTCTGTCATATGTTGGTGAACTGCTGCATACTATAAATAGTACTGTTGTATTTTTTAAGTAGTGTCACCCACACTGTGGTATGCAGATAAAATGTGTATGAAGTCCTGCATAGCAATGTTAGAAGTGCCAAGAGGTCAGTCATATTGTACAAGTGAGGGAGGCTAAGATAGAAAACAGTAGACAGCTTCACATCCGTACCCTGATAGCAGTGTACTTTGATGTTCGCTATAACTTTTGTCACACACAGCAGAGGTTTGAATCCTGGGACTGCTACTAAGTTGCATGCATAATCATACCCCGCAACTGTACAGATTTTGTAACAATGTTCAGATAGAAAGCTGTATGCATAATTACACCCAACTGTAGAGAATTTGCTAGAATGTTCAAATTGAAAGTTGTATGCATATTCATACCCCACAACTGTTCCAGTCTGTCCAGCATGTCCAGATAAATGGCCCATATCACCAGCCTGGTACCCCATTCCACTGAAAAATCAGTGTGATGATCCAAGAAATGCAGGCAGCCGTTAATGACATATAACTGATAGTCAAATGTGTACATAGTCATAGAATGTATATGAAAACAAACCTGTCATTCTAGCACCTCACCCAAAGTATATGACAGCAATTCTCAACATATGTTGCATTAACACCTGCATCTTATCACGCCTTTATGTAAGACACAGGTCACGTATATAACAATCTATAAACATACCAGTGTACAATATAAGGCCATTGGCTAGTGTAATAATACATGCAAGGGAAAGATCACAGCAGTGACTAAGAATGTTGTGAAAACTACAAGGATATATTAGTTGTTAATTGAACTCTCTCTCTCACACCTACCATATGTGTAAAATAACCCAATGACACTCCTCAACTGGTATGTGTACACTCCAAACTTTTGTTGGGACATATGTCCTAATGGTTTACAAATATTCACATTTGTTTCTATGCATGTACCATGTTAAGATACACCTGTATTGGTGGCCTGTTGCCATCAATGAAAGCTGCATGCTCTTGAAATGGCCACTCTTGTTCCATATATGCATGTGTTCTGCTTGCTCTGCAACTGTGTTAAATCTGGTGTTTTGGGTTAATGGGAATATCTACGCATGCTGTTATAACTAATCCTGAATGCTGTTGACTGTTACAACCCATATCTGTCATAAACCTGCTACAACATAGCTCATATGGGAAGGCCGGTCCCAGCAGACTCACCTGTCCCACCTCAGCTGGCCATGGCACCGGGCACCAGCACATCTGGGGCCCAGCCTGGGACCTCCTCCTCCGTGGGCCTTGCAGCACCTTTGGGTGGAACCGCTGCAGGGAATGGGGTTCACCCCCTCAGAGCGGGTGCGGAGGGGAACCTGTCACCCGTCAACATGTCTGGGCCATGGTGCATAGGGAGCTCGATCTGGAGTTTCGAGACCAGCTATGCCAGCTTGAGGACCGAGTGGCACAATTAGAGGGTGAGCCTGCCCCTCCTATACAGCCCCCAGCACAGCCACCTTTGGGGCCGTGAAGGTGCAGTGGTGACTGCCCATGGGTGGGGACCTCAGTCCCACTGTTTCCAGTTGGGGGCTTATGGGCTTGTGACTTCCAAACACCCCTCCCCATCCAAGGTGTTTACCTCCCACCTGTGTCATATACTGGACCTGCATGCATCTTGTTTGTCTTGTCTGTTAACCTACCCAGCCTACCTCCCCAAATATACCTACTACTCCTCCCCAACATTCCACTCTCATCGGAAAAAAAGAAAAGGGAAATCTGTTCCCACAAAAAAATCTTGCCCCATACATAGCTGTCCATTTTGCACATGTGTTCACTGGACACTTAATCTGGTCTAATTGACATCACAATGAATATATGTTGTCCTCACCCCTCTCCCAGGGGTTTGAGGGTCCAAATGTACCTCCAAGTCCAGTGCATATGCACAGCTGTTGCTGTACAAGAAATGGGCAGCTATGGACCTTTCCTGTACCCTTCCTGCACATTCCTAGCTATTTTCCCTACTGTCTTTCCCTCTTTGTGCCCCTTTTTTCACCACTTTCCTATCAACCCCTTTTTCTTTTCTTTTAAAGAAATTAGCATGGGTGTAAGTGGCAGTAAACACTTTTAAGCAGTAGTAAGCGGGTTTGCATGGGGGTAAGCTATGTCTACACAGGTTGAGCAATTCTGAAGCTGAGTGTGAGAAAACATAAGCGGAAGTTAGCAGTGCTTACCATCATGCAAACCCATGCAAACCCCCTTACAACTGCTTAAAAGTGCCTTAATCTCTGTATCCAAGAGCCCTTGTTCTGCCGAGCAGCAAAATAAACTGCCTCTGCATGGCTTGAAACCAGGACCCTGTGCTCCATGCACAAAGTGATTTACCACTTAACCAAGGCAAATACACATAACCTGATGTTTTCACAAACATATCATCCAGCACAGTCAGGCAACAGTACAGGAAATGTATTAATATCATACCACACAACCTGTTAATGCAAGAAGTCTGGACAAAGTATGCCACACTGTGGGTACAAATAGGGATATATGTCAACTAATGCTCTAATACACCTAAAATGTCATTAGTTACACAGTTATATGTATTAGAACACATATGTAGAAGGACATGAAGTCTGAAACACAAAAGTGTTGGCACTAGTTACTGACTTCAATGCTGCGATCATCCATGTCAATTGCCAAGAGAATGAGGTACAGGCCAGAATATGAGCTGAACATGCATGGGCATATGGACAGATACATATCTGTAAATGCAGACAGACAGACAGATATATATAATATATATATATATATATATATATATATATATATACATATATATATATATATATATATATATATATATATATATATATATATATATATATATATATATATATATATATATATATATATATATATATATATGTATGGCTCACAAATAATCATATACCATCAGTTGTATATAGATACATACATATGTTCATATGTATGTGTGTGTGTGTGTATATATATATATATATATATATATATATATATATATATATATATATATATATATATATATATATATATGTATATAGATATAGCTATATTAGATATATATAGGTACATGCACATATATGCAGACAAAAGATATTAGTAGCCATACATATGTTGAAGTAGTGTGGAAGTACTGGGTGCAAAGTATATCCCTCAGCCACAAGCCCTTTAGCTGCCACCTGTGAAATGTATAGTGTGGCAACCATTCCCACAAATGAGAATACTGACATTAAACACATACGCACCCACAATTCATCGGACATGACACGACACACAGGTATGCATACACAGATGACCTTTATTTGTGTACTATACAATAATGTATGCCAGTACTTACACCACATAAGGTTTGAAATATGTAATCAGTGATGCAAGCAATGTGGATATATACCATACTATGCTGTCCAGGCCAAGGCCTTCAATTAGTACAACAGTAGACACAGGATTTGCCTTGAAGATACATAACAATCAACAATTACAGATGTAGATCTGCAGCCTCCAATTACACCCTGTAGTCAAGCCCTAGGGGGAAAATTAGCACTTGTGTTAATGTCACAGTATCTTGTACATAACATTGCTTAACCTAACATCTCACTATCACACTGAATGACCCTTGTCTTAACAGTTATATCCCTGAAAAGGTATCACAGCCTAAGTTAATGGCATTGAAACGCCTCCCCATAAAAGGCTGTACAAGGGCAAGGAACACTGTACCACACACTTACCTCTGCAATGTACAAGGGCACATATGTGTTCTCCAGCTGTTGCCCCCGTATATATGGACTTGGCCCAATAGTTGGTGTGGGAGTCCATGACATGACTGGGATGACAGCAGTAATGCTAGCGGTAAATAATGATAAGCCATTACCTAACAAACCATTTCTGTATCACAGCAGGACAAAGACTGACATATATGTGGAGGACAGTGGCAGCAACATAGGGCCATATTTGCATTATGGCTGTTACACACCCTGGAAATTGCTGGTGTTACAGGATTTGTTGCAGCATACCCTTATGCAGGAATATGACATTGAAATACAAATGGATGTAGCCATATACTGATGGCACACAACAGACATAATGCCACTGATATATCTTGGACAATACCTGTGTGGTGCACAGACAAAACCTAATGGCCAATCCCCCTGGCATCATATGGATAGGCCCACAATTGAGAGCTATGCAGACAGACAACATTCCATGCAAAAGTACCATGTACACAGAAACCCTGTAAGATCAGCAAGATACGATGCACACAACAACACTACTCACACTGTCTGTAGGTCTGGTACCTTACCCAAATGTGTATTTGGCCTGAGTCTGCAGGTTCTGCTGTAAGAGGTATTGCTACCTGCTGTCTGTAACACTGATGTCCACACACAGGAAGGATGTCATCCATCCTGCAAAGGTGAAGGAACAATGCCCACAGAAGTCAGCAATTTAATGTACAGGGTTGCCATGGCAGTGGTTATCTGAAGTACTACACAGCAGGCTGCATGCAATTAGCAACTGGTGGACACTGACTGGTGCAGATGCCATCACCTGATCATGTGCAATACCAACAAAAGCATGCTGCAATCTATTCAAACCAGCTCAATCACTCTACTGGAGAGACTGAGAGAGAGAGAGAGAAAAAAAGAAAGAAAAAAAAAAGAAATAAGAACTTTAATAAAAGCAACAAAGCTCAGGGCTGTGTTACAGTGGAAAAAACATAAAAGGTATGTGAAACAGATATGTATTTACTTGCATGTAGTATATGGCATAGAATAATAGGATGCATAAAGTGAAAGGATTAATATGTGCCAATAGTGTCAGTCCCTGTGGGCAGTGGGACATACCTGGCAACTGTGCAGACCAGCATTGAATGGCAAAGATGTGACCCATGATATCTGTGTTCTGTACATTACTGTGGCAAACGGCTGGTGGTGGTATGAATATTGCCATGATAGACACATGGGTGTGAGACCACACCACCTGCAGGACAGTCATGTTAAAATGTAGTATAGCATACCCAACTGGAATAGCAGTATAATATGCTTATCCAAAATCTGTCACCATATATACCCCTCTAATGTTACTCTGTGTTCACATATGACACCTGTCTGTGTTGCAGCAAGGCAGAACAGTTCAGCTGTAAAGTAAAGAGAGTTGCAAGTCTGTGGACCAGATGTCTGTATGCACCCCACATACAGATACATATATGTGGGATACATATTCACAGCTGTGTATTTCTACAGAACCTCGGACAGTTATACACACACACACACACACACACACACACACATATATATATATATATATATATATATATATATATATATATATATATATATATATATATATATATATATATATATATATATATATATATACATATATATATATATATATATATATATGTATATATATATATATATATATATATATATATATATATATATATATATATATAAATAAATATGTGTGTGTGTGTGTCTACACACACACACACACACACACACACACACACACACACACACACACACACATATATATATATATATATATATATATGCATATACGGGTCTACCTGACATTGTCGACACTCCAGAATGCCGACAACCATATGGCTGACACCATATGATCGACATTCGGAATGCTGGCAATGCTGAACCGGCATCTTACTATAGTGCAGAATAGAAAGATTTCCATTCTTGAACTGTAGTGCAATCTCAGAGTTGGTATATTAAAGTTACGGGGGGCGTGCAGGGGGCCAGACCCCCCCCCCATGCTAGCAGTTCAAAGGGAATTTTATGTTCATTTTTAATGATTTTATTTAGTTGCCGAGATTTAGGTTGTTGATGATGTGGTGTTGGCCATGTCATTGTAGGTGTTTTGTGGTTTCGGTCTTTTCAGGTAGCTCCATATATGCACACACACACACACACACACACACACACACATATATATATATATATATATATATATATATATATATATATATATATATATATATATATATACAAACAGACACATACACACATATACATGTCCCCTGTGTCCCCTGTGATAGAACATCACACATCAATACACAAAATACCTACACACCAGTACATGGCTGTAAAATGGAGTGTGGTGTTTAACCCATGTTGGGAACACATCACAATTGTTTGAGAAGGTGGGATATATATGTTGGTGAAGAGTATTAGGTACATACTGGTATGTAGGTTTGGTTGGGTGAAAAACAAGACAGCATACAGGGCTGGTATATAACACATGTGGTGGTTAAACACTGTGGACGGGTAGTTCCATTTGGAATGTGGAGGCCATTGAGCCCCCATATGGGAACAAAGGGAACATGGTGCCCACCCATGGACAGTCACAACAGCATCTACATGGTCATAAAGGTGCCTGGGCTGTGGGCTGAGCAGGAGGAACATGCATGTCGAACCTTGTGTATGTTTACTGTATGCCTCCAGGTGATGTAGCACATACCTCATGTCTCTGTGGAGCTCCCTATGCACAAGAACCTGAACCTAACTGGGTGACAGACATATGTCTGTGTGTGCTCCATGGGGGACACCATCCCCTGAGGTGGTTCTACATGAAGGTAGTGCCAGAACAGTAGATAATGAGGTTCCATGGTGGGTCATGGATGTGATGTGGACTGGTAACATGTGCACATTAGGTGGGAGAGGTGTTCCTGCTGGCAAATATCCCCTACACATACTGTTGTGTCACTGTCATGGAACATATGTGGGTTGTAATAGTCCACACAATCCCCAGAACATGTCCAACAGCATGCATAGATATCCCCAATAACACAGAAAGGCAGATATGTAGCAATCACATCGCAAGCATACCACATGCATATGTGGAAACATAGTGGCAGTGACAAGGGCATGCAGGTGAAATACTCTGTAACAGCCCAGCAACTCTAGTGTCCCCACAGGGGGCATGTCTATACACACATAGCAGAAAGTGTTGTACAATACAATATATGTCAAAATGGTAGATAAACCAGACATACCACTTGCGTTGTGTGAACATTAAGTTGGAGCTGATATGGTGGTGGGAGACTGATATGTGTATTGTATTATGGTAAATGGGCCATATGATTTGCTCAGACATATTTCCATCATTATGTCTTTCAGGGAGTATGGTTCAACCGAGGAATCCTACTTACGTTGCCCCTGAGGATGACACAATACTCACCAGCATCATCCAGAACTATCAGCTGCTGTTCTCAAGGACAAGCCAGGACCAGCATGAGCGCACCCCCATGTGGAACGATGTGGTCCGCAGGGTGAATGAGGTGGGAATGCACAGCCATATGTATGAGCAGGTCCGCCATCATTGTAGTGACCTGCTCCGCAATGTACGTCGCCATGTCGCTGCCATGCGGGGTGACCACCTTGTAACAGAGGGGGCATAATATCCATCCCCCCTCACCAGAGTGGAGGAGCTGCTCATGACCCTGGTAGCACCTGCCCACCCACAAGAGCTACAAACATATACAGTCATGGAGGTGGGTGCTACCCACACACCAGACATGGAGCATGCAGGTAAGATTCCAGGCCATATTAGTAGACCACTGTTCTGTATGCATCTGTACAGGTAGATCATGCATATGTGAGATGTGGAGTCTGTTGCCGTGTAGTACTGATAAGCAGTTATGCATAATCTGTAGTACTGTGGACTTCAGCTGTTGTTTTACTGTAATATTACAGCCACCCTGTAGCAATGCCACAGCTGTGGCCACTGACATTAACTCTATCTCATCTCAATGTAAGTACCTCTGGGATACCAGCAAGGCAGCGGCCAGATGCCAGCGAGTATGGTTTAAGGTTATGCTTGGCAATTTGCTGTGCATGTCATAGCTAAGGTGTACGCCATGCACATATCTAACATAACTACCCATAATGCATGCTGTACATGTTCACTGACAGAGCACACACCTCACTAATGGGATTAACAGCCTCAAACACATGGACTACACAGACCATCTCA
Source organism: Protopterus annectens (assembly GCF_019279795.1). NCBI lineage: Eukaryota > Metazoa > Chordata > Ceratodontiformes > Protopteridae > Protopterus > Protopterus annectens. Next base: position 32,979,430 of record NC_056741.1, read on the forward strand.
GTCAACTGTGGCTACACTGCAGTGCACATTGCCCAAGCACAGCTGACATCTGCCTAACATACACAGCTATGTCATACACAGAGGAGTTTAACATGCTACACATATAAAAATCACACTCCCTCTGCAAACACATGCTCCAGGATCCTAAACTTCATCAACACATTACACAGAACACACTGGAGGGATAGGGCCCTGTCCTGGGGAATTCCCACACTCTGGAACAGACTACGCACTCATGTCAGTCAATGCTACTCATTGGCCCTCTTTACAAAAACACTGGACAACTGAATGGGAAATGGGGAATTCATCCACAGCCTGACAGGGGCACAGGGGAATAACATTATTGGGTGGTGCATGGCTGGGAACCCCTGTGGCTAGGCTTATGTAGGCCCCAGGACCATTAAACCAGTATTCACCTATGAACCTATGTGTACCACAGGCAACATCAGCCAGGGCTCAATACAGTTATGACCTGCATAATGGTGGGGCATTGCCAAAACCATGTGTTGCAATGTGATCTGATGTACCAGCACCATGTTGGGGAAGTCCAGGAAGTTGCAGCTGCAAAATCCACACCTCACCCCACCCCAGGGATGAGATCCCCATCTGTGCAATGCTGGTGCCACTGTACACCTGCATGTTTGCCCTGCATTGGCAGGGAATATGCCAGTACATATGGTGTTCCTAGTTTGGGATATTAAAATATGACACAAATGTGTAGGCCACATATGTCGAGTATTTTCAATGTAGTAGGAGATGGTGAGGGTGTGTCATCCTGAAACACAACAGTGCACTGGAGGGGAGAGACAAACCCACTGAGAATGGCTCTATCTGCACACAGTCAAGGTCAGGAAGTGTGGCAGACATAACCCTGACTCCATGGCACTAGTGATGGTACTGTATGACCTCCAAGGGCTGTGCACATGTTTAGCATGCAAACATGCAGGTTTGGGGAACATTTGCAGGCCTAACTGACCAACTACTGGCTGATGATGATGACCCTTACTACTATACCCCTGCCAGGTATAGTGACCACAGTAGTACACAAATCAGTTATTGCTACACACCATCCTATGTGTGTGCACACATATGCACCCACAAACGGTATGCATCCCAACAAGCATCTGCACAACTGACACATATGGCCTGTAATGCAATTGACTGCCTAGGTCATATGTCACATATCAGTTATGTGTAGTGTTGCCATATGCAGTAGTGTTGCACCATGGCATGTCATGGAAGAGAGTGCCATGTCAATAATGGTCTCTACACTCACAATAGGTACAGTACATTGTGTCTAGGGTCGGTCTAATGGTAGTCAATCACTCATACATGCACCACTGATGATGACATCTGTGAATACACATCAGGCATTCACTAAACACATATATCCACATATAATCTAGAAACACACAGAGGCTGTGAGCAGCAGAGGAAACATAACTGACACAAAGATGCACATCCTGCAATGGTGTGTACACCGGTGAGGTATGGTGCACAGTACATGCCAGGGTGCTGAACAGATGCACAGCAATGCTGTGGACATGGGTGCAGTGTGTTCTAGGGGGAGGACCACCACCTACTAACAGAAGCCATGCATCACAGCCATGGATAATGTTGGTAACGGGGATTGACTACAGTTGTACTGCATGCTGTTGAGCACCACATGCCCTGCATGCTGACATGTGTAATTACATGTTTGTGTGTCATACTGTACTGCACTATCACCTACTATTGTGTGTGTTATGGTGGTGCTGGAGCTGTCTGTAGGTGCTGTCTGGTGGAGTGTATGGGTTGTCATGTATGTCGACTGCATGTGTGTATGTCTTTGTGTGTGGCCATGTCTGCACACACACATGTATGTGTGTGTGTGTGTGTGTGTGTGTGTGTGTGTGTGTGTGTGTGTGTGTGTGTGTGTGTGTGTATGTACTGTTTAGCCATGATGTACAGGTCTTACAGTCTGTTCCCTGTTTTCCCCTCACAGGTGGCGAGGTGGGGCTGGGTCTTTCCCGCAGGGAATCTGATGTCACTGATACAGACAGTGACCATGAGGATAGGTGTGTTGAGGCACAGGCAGGCTCATCAGGGGCTGTCACTGGGCCACCAATTGACATCCCACAAGTATCCACCCCATCCACACACACAGTCACACTGCCTCTGCATACCTCATCACCGTTGGCCTTAGCTGAGGGACAGTTTACAGTTGGCATTGGCTAGAACAGTGTGGTATCTATGGCACATGTGTCAGGACACAGCAGCCATAGCCAGATGTACGGTGGGGTACCACATAGGCAAATGTTCAGGGGTGCTCGTTGGAGCACTGCTGGTCATCATGATCCTGGCAGACGTGCCACATCTATATCAACCACACGCATGTTCCAGACTATCATGGAGGCACAGGCATGGATGGAATGGTACACCAGACAGGGTCTAAGGGCGCAGAGGACTCATCACACCTCTGTAACTGACAGCATCCATGACCTAGCAGGTGCCATTCGTAATTACACCGAGGTCAAGGATAGACGGTGGGGTGAGACATTGGATCTTATCCACAATGTCATGTCCATGCATCAGGACAGGGCGGGATGGTTGCAATGGCCACGTGGACGTATGCCAGCAACACCAGCAGCTGGAGGTCACCATGGACGTCCCATCAGTCACAGCCGCTCCCATAGTGGCAGTACCAGCCCCAGCACTGTGGGGGGGGCTGTCCACAGACTGTCATAACAGACCACGTGCAGGTGGCCCTGGCCAGTCCCAGGAGGGACCTGGATCCAATGGACATCTGTCTACCTCAGGGGACAGTACCAGATGTGGCATTGTACCTGATACTGCCTGTAGCACCCCTGCCAGGCACAGGTCCTGTGTCCATGGCCAGAGATGGTGAACTGCAAACTGTGCCAGGTACAGTCTGCAGCTGTCTCACAAATCCCCGTATAGAGCAGCCACTTGGTGGAACTGTGTGCATGCAGACACACACACATAAACAACAAACCTAGGGCAACCACATACTTGCACACATGACATCACCATTGGCCCATAACAGCACTCATCTCACACACACACACACACACACACACACACACACACACACACACACACACACACACACACACACACACACACACACACACATTGTCAATTGTATGGCTCAGCCTAGGCTTCTGGCAAGCCAACAACTTACCCTGTGCATATGATGATACCTGTGCCACATCCTGTCATCCGTAACATCAATGCAGGGACAGGCTAACATGGTGCTGATGCACAGGGTAACTATACAACAGTGTAGCAATGGAATGCAGTGTAGCATGTTGTCAGCAGTAAAATGAAATGTTAATATATTGGAAGGTGTAGATGTGCAGCCATGATGCATTATAGCTGTAATTAACAATGTTGTATTGTTTTCACCATTATCTATTCTGATTGTGTTGTGTCTGTCCATGTGCCATACGGCTGATGGGTGTAGTGGTGTCAGCAGGCCTTCAACAATGGACACTAGTAAGTGTAGTGGGTGGTACACATGACATAGCTGGGTACAACACACAGAGCCTTTGGTTTGGATGCAGTACAGATACAAGACTGTACACATGGAGGTATGTCCCCATGCAGGTAACACATCTGTTGACCATGTAATCCCACCAAGACAGGATAGGCACAACCACACATTGCTATATATGCAGTCTGCAATGTGGACATTGAACATGCTAACAGCAGGGTGTACGTCTCTTTCCCCACTCTACTGCGATCCTCACCTCAGTAACATGAGTGTGCAACTCCTTAGGAGGGTATGAATTGCTCAACTACTGCTTATGGTGTAAACAACAACTAACAACCTGATAAAATACACTGTACAGTATTATAGACAGCTATATGGGGGATAGATGCAACAGTAACTGCAATGATGGTGGATGTGTCCACAACAGTCACACCCAGTGAGTTATAGCAACCCCAGTAGTGCTGTACACCTCTACAGTATGGAGGGGGGCATTAACACATCTATGACCTGTGGAGGACTGTATGTCCATGGGATGGCACCTGTGGAATGTTGGCATTTGCCAAGCAGTCCTAGAGGAAACATAGTCTGTGCATGGAGGTAGATCCCTTAACATCTACACACATTCCTACATGTGGGATGATGTACAAAAGCCTGCTATGATCTAACTAGGCATTGTACACCTCCTAACCCTCATCTACACCTGTCATGATTGCGTCAAGGAGGTATACCGGGTTTAGGTTGTATTCTCTGCCTTTGACAAGTCCAATATTGGGGGGGGGGTCCCGTGTGTTAAGATTACCAGTGACATTGGCCATGGGTTCATTGCTGATATGCTCCATGTCCCTGTAGACCAGGTTCATCAGGCTACTGGGTGGTAGTTCCCAGCTGACATGGTGGATTTGTGGTCATCCTTGTCAACATTGGTGAATCCATTGTCAGGTATAGGTCTGTTGGATCATATAAGGGATCCCAGCTACTTACTGCGTCTGCCCAGGGGGTTCCCCCAAGCATGACACTTCACTTGACTGTACTGCATGATATGTTAGTAATGCCAGCCTGATATCCTACAGGTGGAATGGAGTACTGTTAACATGTACTACCCTTGTCATGTAGGGTCCTGGTTATGGGATCTGCTAAGGTTGGTAGTGTATTGCAGGCCAGATGTGTTTGGCTGGAGGGGGATACCTATCCGTGCCAGATGTATTTTGTTTGGGTCTCTCAAACCCATCAACAGTGCATTTGGACATATATGTTGTGGTCATGCTCCCAATTTCATCTACAGATGTATGTCCAAATATACCTATATAGATATATATGTGTTCACCTTTGAAAGGGAGATAATCATTTCTTCAAACGGCCCTTTCTGCCCACCAAAACAACCAATCCGTTATTTCTAATTGCACCACAGTTCAAAACTCAGCAAATCTAAAAGCAGCTTTGCTGATTCTCAAAATACAAGTTGGAATACATATAGTTATGCAGGGGGACAAGCCCCCCTGCACCCCCCATTTGGGGGGCTGGGCCCCCACAACCCCCCTACTGTGATATACTAACTCTGACTTCACACTACAGTGGGGAAAGGCAAATTTTCCCCAACCCCACTATAGTGCCACCCACAGACAAATTGCTGAATTTGCAATGAGCAAATGCATAGTGACATTCTCTCATTGCACGTTCGATGCATTTCTTGCAAGATTGTGCAATGTTGAAAACATACTTTCGGCCTTCCAGCTTTTGGAGACAAGATTTTCTCCCTTTGAAAGGTGAACCATATATGTGCCTACATATATGTATTTTTAGTGCTGTATATATGTGGACATATGTATACATATATATCAATAGATGTATACGTATCTATGTATATATGTATACATATATATATATATATATATATATATATATATATATATATATATATATATATATATTTCTGTAGCTATAACTACATATGTAGATATGTTATATCCATTTAAATCTGCATATATATATATATATATATATATATATATATATATATATATATATATACACACACACATACATCTACATGGTTTAATACATTCCCTGTAGTGTTGAATACCTGGGCTGGATGATATGTATGTGAAAACATCATGAATAGGCATATATGACATGGCTTAGTGGTAAATCACTTTGTGTATGGTGTGCAGGGTCCTGGTTTCGAGCCTTGCAGGAGCTGTTTATTTTGTTGCTAGGCAGAACACGGCCTGTTGGGTACAGAGTGATTAAGACACTGTAAAGCAGTTGTAAGCGGGTTTGCATGACGGTAAGCACTCCTATCCTCCATTTACATTTACATACACTCAGTTAGCTTCTAAATTGCTTAAACTGTGTAGGCAATGCTTAGTTCCACGCAAACCCATGCAAACCTGCTTACAACTGCTTTAAAGTGCCTTAATCACTCTGTATCCAATGGGCCGTGTTCTGCCCAGCAACAAAATAAACATTTCTTGCAAGGCTCAAATCAAGGACCTTGCACACCCTAGACAGGGTGATGTACCACTAAGCCATGACAGATACACAGAAATTCAATGTTTTCAGAAACATATCATCCAGTCCTGTCATGCAACAGTACAGAGAATGTATACCAACACCTAGATGTCTGTGTGTGCAACTATATTAAAATCTAAGCAGATACAACATATCTATATATGTATATATATATATATATATACATATATATATATATATATATATATATATATATATATATATATATATATATATATATTTTTTTTTTTTGTTTTACTAACTCTATATACATATATATCACTATATATGCACATATGTATATGCATATGCCTAAATTGACACATATATGTGTCTACACCTATATGTCTATATATACACAGCATGTTACATATGTGTACGCAGATATATATCTATGTAGGTATATACGGACATAGATATATATATATATGTTAGCAGATATATATCTATATATATATATATATATATATATATATATATATATATATATATATATATATATATATATAGGTATATATGGCCATACATCTGTAGATAGCAATGGCAGATTAACAAATACACATATGTCCGCATGCACCATTAATGGGGTTGAAAGGCCACACACACTATATGTCTTGTACGAATAGGCATCCCCCCCACAGCCAAACACGTGCGCCCTGCAAAATACAACCAAGTATAGTCTGTCTCCCATAAGACATGTAATATGTGGATGCCATGTGACTACACATACATACACAGATATATGTACAGTAAGATACATATGTAGATGTTGCACACGATATGGAACAGCCACTATGCCTACACTTAACACCTGAACAACTGGACACTGTATGGGCCACCCATACAAATATCAATCATTGCCTGCAACCTATACCCATAGAAAGGTCATAGGAAAAACACCACACACAAGTTTTCAGAAATGGGAATCCTTTAATTGTGTACTATAACAGTTCTATATGACATGTCATATAGCTGTTCAGATACTGACAACTATATAAACAGAGTACTGCAACTGTGAAACAGTTACACTAATACAGTGGTCTTGAAAGGTTCAGAATGGTTGCTGTCCAGGCCAAACCCTTCAGATTGTACAATATTGAAGACAGACTGGACCACAAGATACCAAACAATCAACAGTATGCACTGCAGGTGAGTAGTTCAGTAGCCTCTATCTACACTCTGTACAAAGTCAGTAGGAGGTAAAGACGTTTTGTGATCAAATGGTTTGTGACTGGTATATAACAAGGCATAACTGACACCATCATGAGCACACCGACAAACAGATCAGTCTGTATGGCAGGAGTCAGTAGGCTTGCAGTACTCCAATTCTTGTAAGTAATGTCAATATAGGTGAGGTATACGGTAATGTACAGCCAGATACCTTGTGGCAGCTCACCCCCTGATACCCCCACATTTTGTAACAGCCTAGGTCATTTATGGTGCTCCCTACCTAGATTCAATAATGCAGGCCCATATATCACTGTTACATACACTGGCCTATGCAGTGCATAAGGGCACACATATATTGTGTAGGTGATGCCCACACATATATGGCCCCAGCCCCACTGTATGTGTGGGGGATACAACAGCAGTGGACTAATGGCAGCAATGGCAGTGTGATATACACACAGCCCACTACAGAACAACCCCCAACAGCATGACATATGTGCAAAGCTTGGTATGTAGGTGGAGGACAGAGTCTGGCACACAGGCACATATGTGGAACACTGTTGCCATACACTAAGCAAGGTGCTGGTGTTACAGGATAGTCTGCACCATACCCTTAGTCAGGGAATTGAGGTTAGAAACAGAAATGGATGTAGCCATGTACTGATAGCATGCAATACGCACACTGCCAGTGTAATATCTGACACAGGACCTATGTGGTGGACAGACATCACATGATAGGTATACCTCTGTCCAGCAAGAGAATAGGCCCACAGTAGTGAGCTATGCAGTCAGACGGCATTCCAAGGTAGACTAGTATGTACACACACACACACACACACACACACACACACACACACACACACACACACACACACACACACACACACACACACACCCTGTAACACCAGTACTATGCAAAGTATAACACAACTCCACTCACAGTCTGCCTGTAGTTCCTGATCCTCCTACAAATATGTGGCCACTCTGAGTGTGCAGGGATGCCCACACACAGGAAGGATACCATCACACAGGAAATGTATAGCGACCACTCCCACATTCTGTAGGGATTTATAGTTGGTGGTTACCATGACAATGGTAATCGGAAGTAGTACACATGTGTAATTATATATATATATATGTATATATATATATATATATATATATATATATATATATATATATATATATATATATATATAAGTATATGTACATATATTTCCACCATATGTCCAGGACATGTAGCCCTATCCCAGCCTCTATAGTCCCAAAGTCGTAGCGCAAGGGGATGTCAGGTATGTATAGCAGGTATATTACTAGACTATTGCTACTGTCATTGGAATTGTCATCACAGACATGATGTGTGTGGAAGGTGACATCTGCTTATAACATGTGTACCTCTGGCTACTGACAGATATCCTAAGGAAATCATTGTAATGTACCGCTGCTAGCATGTAATGCCCCTGTGGAGTGCAGCAGAGATATTGGCCATTATATGTGGAACTTTGGACACACCCTGTACAGTCCAGAGGTATACACATAATCCCTTAGTGTACAACAGGTGTACCAGGCCTGACAATATGATTTTAAACAGCCATGTAGATGGGTATAACACATAACGATTGGTATACATTTGGCACCATAGGTTTTTGGATTCACACACTCCTATCTGGCTTGACACATAATGACTGCTTGTACAGGGGTGCCATGGACACATACTACCCACTAGATATTGACATACATCTGTACAGCATCCCACTGCCCTGTCTGACATACATGACCTTTAAGGGAGGCTCGGCAGCAGTACATCTGGCAAGTATCTGCACATGACATCTCACTGGGTAAGTACACTAGGCTGCTAGGCATATAACAATGCAATGTGCAGGCTACAGGCAGACTGGCTCAACTCTCACCTACATCTCATATGGGGGAATGCACATGCATATATAGCAGGCTCAACAGCCATGTCACAGCACAGGGTAAGATACACCTGTGTGAAAGTGCATAATCACAACCAGTGTGAACACAGACACAGCCACATATTGTAAGCTAGCATATTATTACAGTATATGGACTATCTGTTCTACACCATCCTCATATGTGCTACTCACAGAATATCCCTACATATACTGGGCTGCTACACAGTTTGGTCTGATGGCTGTCTGTGGTATGGGACATGTGTGTGTATGGCCCTACACTACAAACATGTACGGAAAAACAGCACCATACAGTGGGGCAACATGTAACATCAGATAGAATGGGAGCTAGAACAATAACATCTACCACAGTCTATACACAGGCTAATGTACATATTAACAATACACACACTGCCAACATCCACCATCACTACAAACCTCAGTACTGTACAAACATCCACAGAATGTCCAGGTTATGTCATGAAATATGACCCGTACTGTACATGACGTGTAGCAATCTGATTTATTACTGGCTTGTTATCAGATATGATGACATTATATATGGTATACAGCACATATGCACCACTTCATGCACGACATATGTACAAAGGTTGACAGTGGTGTGGCTGGAAGCATATACACAGGGCCAGTATAGACATGTTGCTGTGATAACCTTAGAAATGTACCATTGTAACGGGGATTGTTGCAACATATGTCCTATGAGGGATATGATGTCAGTAACTGTCATGGCCTTCACCATGTACAGACTGCAATCCTCACACTACCGTCTGCATTCCACAGATAGATGCACTGTGGCTAATACAGGAAACCAAATGCACAACACTGCCCAGTCTGCAGATGACCCTGCAGATGGGGATTCCTCATATACATGGAACTGACATGGCAGGTATTGCGATATGTACAACAGGCATATCCAGACAAACACTGTTATACCAACATTACTCCAAATGCAGTATAGCAGCACTTACAGTCTGTAGTCAGGTCAGGCACATGCCCCTCCTGTTCGTTACCCTCTTCCCACAATGCATGTTGTTAGAGGTAAATCCCCAATACATCTGAGAAGCTGTTTGCCAAACAACAGATCTAGTTCCTGCTCAGAGTGACTGAAAAGGGCCAACATGATATTCCTAGGTATTGGAGTGTGTTTCCATGCATTTGGCTATGGGAATGTTACCACAGCTGTTCCAAATTCAATCAGCTAGAGGAGGGCTGCAATTCATGCAGGGGCCATCAGCTGATCATGAGCATCACTTAAAATACACATGCTGCTGCCTAGGCAAAGCAGTTGTGGGCCTCCACATCCACCAGAGAGTGGGGGGGGCAGGCAGAGGTAAATACATGTCATGGAGGGGTGGGAGAGTAAAACTGAAGCATGTTTGTGTCACACACCTACAAGTACAGGGTATCAAACCCCCAGCAAGTATGTAGTGCTATCACAGTTTGATGCAGTTATTGGATGCACCACATAGGTTACCTGCTGTGGAGCACTAAGAACATATATGTGATGGTGAGTGACTTCTGCAACAGGGATATGGTAGATATACGGTAGGTGATGTACACGTACCTGTCTGCATGAACAGGTGCTAGCATCAACACAGGCACACTCACATAGGGAAGCACACACATTGACACACTTGGCAGGGCCAGGAGTGCAACACATCACTAGTGGGATTGCCACAATACATCAATGTTCAAGTATCACATGCACCACACAGGTCATATAGAGGTTCTATGGGCAAGGAGTATGAGGAGGTGTCAGACATCAGACAGCATGCTTCAGTATACCCTGGGGGGGTTGTAGTGAGTGTGGATGTGGACATACGCACCATACAGCACACACACAAACACACAGGGTGCTAGTTCTGACATGCATAGGTGCATGCCTGCACGGGTGTGTGGTGGCCAACTGTGCCAGCAGGCTATACAAGGTTAGGTGATGGGTATACCTTGGCATCAGGCCGCATGACATTGGTCTGCATTTTGGCTCAGGCCCATAGTTTCTGCATTTGCCCACACAGGTGGATATTGATTCTCCATCCAATCACCTGGGTGACTATTGTGTGTGGCCAATGCTGTGCATCACTTGCAGTGTATGTGTTCCTTAGTCCATGACATGGATGGTGTCTGGGATGTGCACACTTCCCACATGCATGTACAGTGACATGTGCTACTGTACCTGGGGTGCCTGGTCCATGTTGTGAACACAGATTATCATCAGATGTGCCAGTCTTGCCCATCTGTAGCAGGAACTGGTAATGGGCAACAGGTTTACCCTGCACCTATATTGATAGGCTGCTAACAGCATTCCCTGATGTCAGTATCATCTGTCCATACAGAGCATGTTGTCAGGCATGGTATGTCCATTGTGAGTCATGTGAAGGCACCATAGGTGGTGCAGGTGTCCATTGGGGAACATGGTAGAGGTGCACTGTCTGCATGTACGTGCATATTGGACAGATGGGCAGGGTGACATGCCCTCTGTAGCCCACTGCTATCACTGCATAGTTACTATCAGGGGCCAATATGCAGTGTACTACCCACATATTGGCTGTTGCCTAGGCATGTGTGTGCTCTGGGTAATAGTGGGGTTGCTAACTGTGATTGGCTGGCCTTGATGTCACATGTATTGGTATGGCTTTACACCCCAGCCTCTCAGCTAATTTACATCTGTTATCCCTGTATGGTTGACATTGTGATATATAGTAGGGCCACTGTAAAAGAAATAAGAAAACCCCCCTCCATATTGCCACAGGTGTCACACACTCACAACCACCTCTGTGAGTTATAAACACAAACACTTGTTTTGTCTGAGAGTAGAACCCCTACCGAACTAGTTTAGTACACTACAGCACGATGCAGTTATAGTACATGCCACAGATATCATTGAAGTACTTCTTCCCCAAAGGTGTATTTCACAATGAATGACATCAGCAGGATTACCAAAGAAGGGCATTTCAACTGTACTGCGAGTGACTAACCTAAAATGCATTGCTCCCTACACAGATAGTGAGACACACACAAAACATCCACAGCTGACATGTGTGGGTATAGAACCATTGATCGGGGTCTATATCACACTATGGAGCTTGTTATAGGATGCACCACAGTGATTACTAGAGAAACCCTTCCCCAAAGATGTATTTCACAATGAATGACATCAGCAGGATTACCAAACTAGGGCATGTCAACTGTACTGCGAGTGACTTGCCTAAAATGCATTGCTCCCTACACAGACAGTGAGACACACACAAAACATCCACAACTGACATGTGCAGGTATAGAACTTCTGACTGAGGTCTATATCACACTACAGCATGGAGCTGTTATAGGACACACCACAGGGATTACTAGAAAAGCCCTTCCCCAAAGGTGTATTTCACAATGAATGACATCAGCAGGATTACCAAACTAGGGCATGTCAACTGTACTGCGAGTGACTAGCCTAAAATGTGTTGCTCCCTAAACAGACAGTGAGACACACACAAAACATCCACAACTGACATGTGTGGGTATAGAACCCCTGACTAAGGCCTACATTACACTACAGCATAGAGCAGTTATAGGTTACACCACATGGATTACTACAGAACTTATTCCACAAAGTTGTATTTCACAATGAATGACATCAACAGGATTACCAAATAGGGCATTTGAAATGTACTGCGAGTGAGTAGCCTATAATGCATTGCTCCATATACAGACATTGAAACACACACAAAACCTTCAGAGCTGCCATGGAACCCTACCACCGTTCTAAACCACACTACAACAGTACACAGTGACTGGACGCGCTACAGAGATTACTGAGCTGCAACTTTCCCAGAGGTGTATTTCTAGGTGGGTGACATTAGTAGCCTTGCCAAAGTTGAGCATATGAATTCTAAGGAGTGTTCTACTCAGTCAAAGACAGACAGTGCCACACAGATTCACATACACACAGTTGTCAGGTCTGGGGTTGGAACATCTATTTAACTACATCATCACACTACAGCAGTGCACAGTTACAGGACACGCTACAGAGATTACTGGACTATACTCTTCTCAAAGGTGTATGTCTAGGTGTGTGACATCAGCAGCCTTGCCAAAGTTGACTATATGAATTGTATGGAGTGTGAGTAGCCTAAAAAGCATTGCTCTCTACTCAATCAGACACATACACACACACACAAATTCACACACAAACAGTTTTCAAGTCTGGTGTTAGAACATCTACCTAACTTCTTTAGCACACTACAGCAGTACGCAGTTACAGGACATGCTATGGAGATTACAGGGATATGACATTCCCAGAGGTGTATTTCTAGGCGAGTGACATCAGCAGCCTTGCCACAGTTCAGTATATGAATTGTATGGAGTGTGAGTAGCCTAAAAAGCATTGCTCTCTACTCAGTCAAACACCCACACATACATTCACAGTTGGCAAGTCTGGGGTTAGAACACATACCTATCTACTTCATCACACTAGATCAGTATGCAGTTACAGAACACACTACAGAAATTACTGGGTTAGGACTTTCCCATAGGTGTATTTCTAGGTGAGTGACATCAGCAGTCTTGCCAAAGTTGAGTCTATGATTTATATGGAGTGTGAGTAGCCTAAAAAACATTGCTCTCTACTTAGTCAGACACATTCACAAGTACAATTGACAAGTCTGGGGTTAGAACACCTACCTACCTACTTTATCACACTACACACTTACAGGAAATGCTACTGAGATTATTGGGTTATGATTTTCTCAGAGGTGTATTTCTAGGTGAGTGACATCAGCAACCTTGCCAAAGTTGAGTATATGATTTGTACATAGTGTGAGTAGCCTAAAAAGCATTGCTCTCTACTCAGTCAGACACACACACATTTGCCAAGTCTAGGGTGAGAAAACCTACCTAACTACTTTATCACACTACAGCAATGCACAGTCACAGGATGCACTACGGAGATTATTGGACTATTATCTTCCCAGAGGTGTATTTCTAAGTGAGTGACATCAGCAGCCTTGCCAAAGTTGAGTATATGAATTGTACAGAGTGTGAGTAGCCTAAAAAGCATTGCTCTCTACTCAGTCAGCCACACAAATTCACACACAAACACAGCTGCCAGGTCTGGGGTCAGAACATCTACTTAACTACTTTATTACACTACAGCAGTACTCAGTCACAGGACACACTACAGAGATTACTAGATTATGATTTTCCCAGAGGTGTATTTCTAGGTGAGTGACATCAGCAGCCTTGCCAAAGTTGAATACATGAATTGTACGGAGTGTGAGTAGCCTAAAAAGCATTTCTTTCTACACATTCAGACATGCACACAAACACACCCTCACACAATTACTAAGTCTGGGGTTAGAACTACTACCTAACCAGTTTATCACTATAGCAGCTCACAGTTATGGGATGTGCCATGGAGATTACTGTGCTACAGCTATCCCAAAGGTGTATTTCACATTGGATGACCTCAGCAGGCTTGTCATAATACTGCTATGGGGAGGGCGGTGTGTGCATGGGCCATAACCCATTCATGTAGGAGTTGACATGCCACATGCAGGCACACATGGAGTCATATGTCACAGGTACGTATATACAGATACTAGATGACTACTTCCTTGTACAGTCATGTTGCAAAGCTGGCACGTGCACCACATAGTCTGTCATGCTGACAGATACTGGTGGCTAGTATCCGCAGTGAGTGACATCTGCACCTCATATGTATGGGGCCCTTTGGCTGTGTGATGGGTGGAACAGGCCTGGATGGCTCCTTGTCACAGTCACCCTCTTTCACACATCTGTGTCAGTCTACCTTTGGCTTATTATAGTGTGTTGTCCTTACATGTATGTCTGTATTCCTATCCACTGTTTGTGCAAGGAAGGAGTGGTGCATACTGACGTGTCTGCACTAAGTACTGCGACTGACAGATATGTCTGGTCCACTGGTGTTTGCAGACATGGCCTTCATGTGTTTGTGTGTGAGCATGCCCAGTATGACCTTTCAGTATGTTGTTGACTGACATTGCCTTCATTCATCTGTGTGTGTGGCATGCCCAGTATGGCCATCTGTTTTGCATGTGTGGATCAAGTCCAGGTAGTTTGTACTGTGGTGCTGACCTTTGTGTTGTACACCAACAGGTAGCATGCTGTGTCTGCAGGGTATCCATCGGCCATTTGGCATTGACTGTTGCTACATTTCTGCATAGCGGGGGGACGACACCTGACTGTTTCTACATTTCTACACAGGAGTGGAGGGGGGCACACCTGATTATTACACTGTTACTATAAGTGTACATAGGATGTGGGGGCACACCTGACACTTGTACACATTTGCTAGGACTGTACTGGTATGTCAGGTACTCCATTTCAGTCTGTAGTCTTACCTATCGTGCTGGCTAGACTCATACCAGTGTACTACAGATCTTAACTTTAATTACCTACATATTAGTTTCTGACTTCCTAGCCTTCACAACTTACATCCAACTGCCTGGCCTGCTGTAGTCTGTCTGTGTAGGCCTGGGGGATGGGGTTACCCATAGGGCTCATTCATAGGCCATAGTACAGCATTTGTTTGTGTTTGTCCACACCTGTCCTGCTGGCTCAGACTGTTGTTGGGTATGTGAACCTTCCTGACTGGCATGTGTGGGTATTATGGGCACACATGTCACCCAGCCCATTTCCTGCAGTGGGATTTGTCATCCTGTGTAGTACTGGCTACTATGGTGACTCCAGTATGTGTTACAGGTGTCATGGTGCCATTATTGGTATCTACTGTCTGCTGCTTTAACATTCGGCCACCCAATTCCCTTGCATGCTCACATCCATACCATAGCTACAGATAACAACACATTCTACTCCATTTGGCAATTGGTAGGTTGATTGACTTAACTTGAGGGTGTGCCAGACTTGAGGATGGTGCTGGAGGGCTGCCTATGTCAGATGCACATAATACACTCCCTATACATGGTTGAGCACAGGTAGTGTCATGTTTGGCATCTCTTTTACTGTCTGTGCGAGTCAGAGAGAGGTGTTATTCTCTGGGTCCCTACTGTGCCAGTGTATATGCTATGCATTGCCTCTTTGCCAAGGCCAGGACATACTGGGCATGCCTCTTTCTGCCTACTGGGCCAGGCTCAGGTTGTTCCTCCTCCAAGTCACTCCATGCCTGTACAGGCCTTGGCATTGGTCCCATGCTGTTCCTGCTGCAGCTGTTTTCATACCATAACAATTTGGGTACATGTAGCTGGTGAATACTGCAAGGCTCCAACGGATATGTCCAGACACCGGAACCGTGACCTGAGCATCCCAAACACATGCTCTATTATATGTGTGGCCTGTG
The DNA here is from genome assembly GCF_019279795.1 of Protopterus annectens. Classification (NCBI taxonomy): domain Eukaryota; kingdom Metazoa; phylum Chordata; order Ceratodontiformes; family Protopteridae; genus Protopterus; species Protopterus annectens. The sequence goes on from NC_056741.1 coordinate 32,995,862, forward strand.
CGTGTGCCTCATTATGGCATTGTTGTTCAGGTGTGTGTGCATTTCTGATGGGTGTCATCAACCACGGTTCCAGTCAGTACCCAGCATCCCCCACTGGGTGACCATAGGGGATGTCCACAGATGCCATATGTGTGAATCTTCACAGCTTCCAGGGCAGCCAGCACACACATTCATTATAATGCCCTGGGCATCACATACGACTTGGCAGTTGATGGAGGGGATGCCCCTGCAGTAGATGTAGGCCCTACCCTGCTCACCGGGTGGTGCTTTGATGCATACGTGTGTGCTGTCTATAGCACCCACTACTCCAGGGTATTCTGCTATTTCATTGAAGAGACGCATATTGCTGGCCAGCACCTCACGTGTGTTGAGGAAATATACGTGCTCACTGGCATGTGCTGCCATGGCATCCAGGAACTGGTGGAATACTCTGGATGCTGATGCCTGTAAGATCCCCATAATATCCCCAGTTGTGCTTTGGAAGGTACCTGTGGCTAGTATACCTAGAATCTACACATACCTTGGTATCCACTGGGATGGGTTCCCCTCGGCCAGTTTGGTGTGTCAGTTGTGGCCGACACAGCTCAACAATTTGCTGTAAGAGGTCTCTGTCCACCCTATAGCACTCCACTATCTCCAGCTCATGTAGCCCCTGGTAGGTTGCCCTGGGTCTGTACACTCTTCTCTGTCTCCTCACTGAGGGGTTGTTCAGCAGCATTCACATCCTCACCACCCTCAGCCTCTTACACATGTTGTTCTATGTTGCCTGCTGCAGCCCTTCTCATTTTGTATGTTTGTTTGTTAAAATTTCCCCACTTGTATACACTGGTGGTGTAGAGTGTGGAAAACCAGAGGGGAAGGTGTTTGCTTAGTTTATAGTAGTGTTCTGGGCTGGGCTTGTCTGCTGCCTGTGTAATTGGCTGATTCTGATACATTTCACCTGCCAGCTAAGCTAGTTCTCCTTGATTACCTTCCTACTGCTGTTTTCCCTTCCCATTGCCTCCCTGTTTAAGCCTGTGTGGGCGCCGTGCAAACAGAATGCTCAAATGTGCACACTGCTGCTATTTCTGGTTTAACTTCTTTCTCTTCCTGCAAAACCTGGTGCACAGTGCGCGCACTCGCTTACACTTTGTAAAACATGCTAGATAGGTTTAGACACACCCCTAGCTTAGCTGTGCTAAGCTAGGAGCATTCCCGAGCCACAGGGCTCCAGTCCACTTACAGTATACATGACAACCCCCCATGATGTCACCTATATCCTAGTCTTGCACCCAGCTATTTATACTCTTACACTCTTGGGACCTGCCTCACACCCTGGGGAAAACTGGGATTCACTATTCTTCACCTCATTTGCATAGGATTGCCTGCTAATGCATAGTTACATGTCCCACACTGAGCCTCCCCCCTTAGCAACCATAACTCACTGGCCAGGTTGTCCTCTGCCTGCCAGTGACTTGCTTGGCAGAATACTGCTTTTAGTTAGAATGCTTATTTTAGGTTTATTTTATTATTTCCCCCCCGATCCCATTTGCGTGCTGCTGCCCCATGCTTAAACAGGCGAGATAGGAGAAAAAAAAAGTTTTTTTTTTTATTTTTTAAACATTTTGCAATGCCAATGGCCTTCTACTTGACCATTGGCATACTTCCTCAATGATATGCAGCCTTTATTTGGAGCTGTCATAGCTCCGTTTTGTAGTTTGCAGAAATGTACTCGGTTACTAACCGAGTACATTTCTGCAGAATGCACTCGTCCTGCACGGACTGCTGCCAGCTTCCTGGATCGCATATTACCCTCATTTGCATGGTTTTCACCTGCAAAATAGAGTAATTTGCATACAGGAGCTCGGTCCATGCAGGATTAGTCTAAGAGCTCACGTGCACATCCCGGGAGCTCGTTCCTGGATCGCATGTTGACCATATTGCCAAAATTAGCTCTTAAACTAATCCTGCACACTATAAAGGGCTTTGTAAATCTGGGGGAGGGTCATTTTGCCTCCTCTGAGATATTAGTTTTAAAGAAGTAATGTAAGAGGTAAGCAAAATGGTGCTGGAAATGATTATCAAATAATCTGCATTTCACAAAAAATGAAGTAACTGCAAATAACTGAAAGAACTTGTGTGTGCGTGTGTGTTTGCGTGCATATGCGTGTGTGTGTGTGTGTGTGTGTGTGTGTGTGTGTGTGTGTGTGTGTGTGTGTGTGTGTGTGTGTGTGTGTGTGTGTGTGTGTGTGTGCACGTGTGTGAGTGAATGTGTGTGTGTGTGTGTGTGTGTGTGTGTGTGTGTGTGTGTGTGTGTGTGTGTGTGTGTGTGTGTGTGTGAGTGTGAATGTGTGTGTGTGTGTGAGTGTGAATGTGTGTGTGTGTGTGTGTGTGTGTGTGTGTGTGTGTGTGTGTGTGTGTGTGTGTGTATGTGTTTGCATGCATATTCTAATATTGTCAGGAGTAATTTTATAGGTTCATAGGTAGGTACTAGGCTATCTGCCCAAGGGCATTTATAAGCCTAGCCAGAGTGTGTTGGCTTTCGCCTCCCTTTTAAATTAGTTTCCTGGGCCTCTGTCTAGCAGGGCCACTGAAGTGATCCCAGGGCTAAATTTACGATTTCCCATCCACTCGTCAAGATTCCTCTTGAAGAGAGTCAGCGTGAGGCTCTGCCTAATATAGACTGGGATTTTATTCCAGAGCGAGGGAAGTCTCTGGGACAGGAATCTATCCCTCCAGCATGTCCTGTTTATTGTTGTACTGAGGTTTAATTCAGTAGAGCATGTGGCTCTAAGAGATTTGGTTTTCTTGAAGTGGAGCATGTCCATTAATTCCAGGTTGGACATGGCCTTATACGTCAGGCAGAGATCACCTCTGAGCAGGCGGTAAGCAACCGAGTATAGCTGGAGTTTCTTTAGTCGAGCTGCATAGGGCATCTCTTTGAGCCCATGATCCTCTTGGTGAGGTTCTTCTGTAGTCTTTCCAGCTGTTTCAGGTGTCGAGTAAGGTACATACCAAATGGGGCATTGTACTCTATTATGGGCCTAATGGGTGATGAGTAGAGAGGCGCAATGACCTCTCTTGATCTAGAGGTGAACCCCTTCATGATTAGGTAGGCTACATAGAAAGAATTTCTAACCACTTTGGCAATGTGATTATCAAAGGAGAGATTGCTATCTACCTGCATCTCCAGGTCCCTAATTACATTTTCTGAACCTAGTAGATTATCACCTATGTGGTAATTCGTAGGCACTTTGTTTTTTCCAAAGGGGATGACTATGCATTTTTTGGCATTCAGCTTGAGGCCATGGCTCTGACACCAGGTATCTGTCTCTGTAAGACCCTTCTGGAGGATGTTTGTGTCAGCCAGAGAGTTGATTATGGCCCCCAGTTTGCAATCATCTGAAAACTTGGTCAGCCATAGTCCTCCCATGCTTGCCTGTACCTCAGAGAAGTATATACCAAACAGGAGGGGTCCCAGGACCGAGCCCTGTGGGATGCCACTTGTAATTGGTTTAGAGTCAGACATGACAGTTGCATCTCTGACCATGTGTGTTCTATTCATGAGCCAGTTGGCCACCCATCTCATGAAGCAGGGGTTAATGTTCAAGCTGGTGAGCTTGTCTATGATGCCAGAGTGAGGAATGGTGTCGAAGGCCTTAGCGAGGTCCAGGTAGGCTGTGTGGACTACCTTCCCTACATCTATGGCCTTGGTAACTGTTTCAAATAAGTCAACTAGGTTTAGGAGGCAAGATCTGCCTTTAACAAAGCTGAATTGGGTAGGGTCTAGTGTCTGGAGGTTCCCAATGTCTCTGTTTATGAGTTCCATGATGATTCACTCCATAGCTTTGCAGACCAGGCTAGTCTGGCTTATAGGGCAATAGTTCCCAGGTTCTGTTGTGGCACCACCTTTGTGGAGTGGGATGACTGTTGCTGTATGCCACTCTTTGGGTACATAGCCTGTGGTAAGGCTGAGACTGAATAGTGAAATTAGGTGAGGGTTTAGTTCATTTTGGAGCTCATGTAAGACACAGACTGGGACACCATCCGGTCCCATTGATGCTGTGTTCTTAGCTTTGGAGAGGGCTGTTTTTACCTGCATGTCCATGATATCTGGGGCTCTGCATTCTTCTGGGATGGACACGGGCCCTTTTGGGGGTGAGGGTGGAATGAAGTTTGCACTGAACTTGTCATCCAAAATGTTGGCAATGTCAATTGGTTCAGTGTATTTTTTGCCAATTTGTACTAGCTCAGAGCATATCTGAGAGTTGCCACCTAAATATTTGACATACCTAAAAAGGCTTTGTGGTTATCTTTAGAGTCTTTGGCAATTTTTCTTTCGAAACTGGCCTTGGATGATTTTATGAGGGACCGTAGTTTCTTGCTCATATTAATCAATGATGCCTTTCCTTTTTGGGATTTTGCTCTATCATGTAGTAGTTTCCTCCTTCTGTTGTATAGCTTATTTATGGCCAGGGACCATCAGACTGGTTTCCTCTTTTTGGAGGAGTGAGTCTTGGTTTTACTTGGGATGGCTTGATCCATGCATCCCTGTAGATGCTCATAGAATGCACTTGTAAAGGATTCTGTGGTTTGGGTAGCATTATCTTTTAGCAAGAGGGCTTTGAAACTTTCCACCTCGGTCTTGAGAAGTGTGAAGTTTGCTTTTGAAAAGTTTTTCACAGTGGTTTCCTTGACTGGGAGTGGGGTCGGAATGTGGATGTCCAGTGTGATTAGTATATGATCTGATCTCACCAGTGAGGGGTTTACCTCTGGTGTGGAACACTGATCCCCCCATGTTGGTGATGATCAGGTCCAGTATATTGTCACCTCTAGTGGGCACGGTGACCAGCTGTTCCAGGGTGTTAGAGTTTATAAACTCTAGGAAGTATTGGGCAAAGGAGTTTGTACTAGAGTAATTCTCCTAGTCAATGTTTGGGTAATTGAAATCTCCCAATATCATGGTGTTTGGTAGGACCTTTATATTTTCCAGTGTTCTCAGGAATGCTGAGTGGAGGTCCTGAGACAGGATAGGTGGTCCGTAGCAGGCTACAATCTGAAAAGCAGCCTTGCCCACTGTTAGTTGCACATGGATGGTCTCCGAGGCCTCATGCTGTGCTACTAACCTGGCGGTGTAGGTATCCTTTATGAAAATTGATACACCCCCTCCTTTTCTATTTCGGTCTGGGTTCTGGGGCTGAAAGTTATGATATGAGTTGTAGCCTGGTAGTGCTGGGGTGCTCTCTGGAGCTTTAAACCAGGTTTCTGTTACTGCACAGATATCGATTTGCTCCATGATAAGGAGTGCCTTGAGTGCATGCATTTTGAGGTTTAGACTTCTGGCATTGAGTAGCATTACCCTCAGTTTTTGGTTTCTTGTGTTGTTTATGGAGGCAGGTTTGTCTTTTGAGCCTTGCCTAAAAAAGGCACTATGGGGGTGGCAAGAGCCTTGGCCAGTATTTGAAAGCCTAAGGGTGACAGGTGCAAGCCATTTCTGGCGAAGCAGCGTGGCTTGTCGAGCATGTCGTCCCAGGCTGACAGACACTGGATACCCTTTGAATGACACCAATAGCTTAGCCAATTGTTAAAACTGATAATTTTTTTCTCATACTGTGGCATCATTCTTGGTGAGGGCAAGATGCTACTCAGGGTCAGGGTCATACCAGCCTGGGCTACATGATCAGAGTGCTCCTCTATGTCTCTTTTCATGTAGTCCAGGGAGGTACATCTCAGGTCGTTCACACCAACATGTATAATGACAGAGTCATATTTGCACTTGTTTTGGAGTGACCTGAGTGCTTGTGTTATGTGGCAGATCCTGGCACCTGACAGGCAGCTCACAGTAACCTTCTCCTTGTTCAGTCTAGTGAGTGGGACATCAGTGTGCCTGACTATGGTGTCACCTATTACTAGTGTATTGGGTGTGTTGTTTTGCCTTATGGGCTGTGGTTGCTTGGCACACTGGCTTTGTGAAGTATGTGATACAAGGTTTTTGTTTGAGGGTGGAGGTTGCTTGGATGTCTGCTTTGGAGGTCTCTGCTGCTTAGGCAGATTTTTATTTAGAGCCTCCGAGTATGTTTTTGAGTATTTATGTGTGTTGTTTGCTGGTGCATATATGACTGTTTTATGTGAGACTGGAAATGTGGTGCAAGTGTTTCCCTTCTCCTCCTGACTGGCTGTTCTAGCCTTGGGTTGAGAGAGCTTGGCCTACAGTTTGACTGTATAGTTGCATCTCTCACATACATTTGTGTTTGTTGGAAGGAGGAGAGGGTTGTCCGTGTACATGAGACAATTGTATCATTGCCTCAGATTCCCAGATTCACCAGCTGGACTGGAGAGTATACCTGAAACTACCCTTTGGACATGCCTGTATGGATAACTGAACTGTTTACTGATTTCCCAGTAGGGACGATATAGGGATCCTTGAACTTTTGTAATGGTAAAGGGGGAGATGTTGTGTTAGCGTTTATTAGTGCTTACTGAGAGTTTGGAGCAAGTGCTGGGCTGTAAGAGGAAAGTTTGAGTGCTTAGTTTGAGAGTTTGACTAGTTCTAAGGGAAAAATTGAAGAGCAGACTTTGTGGATCCTGGAATAGTTTAACCCTAGCTAACCGGTGCCGCGCATTGCGCAAAACTGCGCAAATGCGGGTTTTAAGGCAGGGAGATGAAAGAGCTAGGCATTAGCCCAAAATGGCCAATAAACAACAAGTTGCTGGGCTGTGACCACTCATCCAGGGACAGATAGGTTGCTCAAAGCTCTCCACTCTCACTGGTGAACAGAGAAACTTCTTCCTATCCAAGTAAGGATATGGGCAACACAGGAACTTATACCACAGTCCTGAATTCAGAAAAACCTGATAACTGAACTAGACTAGCTTGGAAAAGGCAAGAATTTTTTTTTTGTTTTTTTGTTTTTCTTTTTTGCAGAGAAACACAGAAAAATTCACAAAAACACTTTAAGTGCTTATATCAGGCTAGCACACTAGACCTTAATGTTGTAGTTTTGCAAACACTGTAATCACTACAAGAATGTTGTGTATCTTCAAAATTGACATATCATTTTGCAAGGAAGGGACTCAAACCTCAGTGAATAATATCATTTAAATGACATCAGCTGAAGACAGTAATACTTCATGTTAATTTATGGTTATAGCCCTGCCCTGGCAGTTCAGTACAGAGGATTATGGCTATGCAGTGTTTGTGAGCTTCACTGGGTAGTTAAGGATTTGATTTCTTTGGTCTACATCTACTTACTGTAACTTACACAGAAGTCTTAGGTTATAGGTTCATAGGTAGATACTAGGCTATCTGCCCTAGGGCATTTATAAGCCTAGCCAGAGTGTATTTGACTTCCACCTCCCTATTAGATTAGCCTACTGTGCCTCTGTAAAGTAGGTCACAGAAGGTACCCTTTTAAGATTAGTTTACAGTGCCTCTGTCTAGCAGGGACACAGAAGAGATCCCAGGGGTGAATTTGTGATTTCCCATCCACGCGTCCATATTTCGCTTGAAGAGGGGCAGCGAGGGGCTATGTCTAACATCAATTGGGATTCTATTCCAGAGTGAGGGGAGCCTCTGGGAAATGAATCTGTCCCTCCAGCATGTCCTATTTATTTTTCTGCTGAGGTTTAGGTCCCTGGAGTGTGTAGCTCTAAGGGGCTTGGATTTTTTGAGGTGGAGCATGTCCATTAATTCTGGGTTTGACATGGCTTTGTACATCAGGCATAGATTGCCTCTGAGTAGGTGGTAAGCAACTGAGTAGAGCTGGAGTTTCTTTAGTCGAGCTGCATAGGACATCTGTTTGTAGCCCATGATCCTCTTGGTGAGGTACTTTTGGGGTCTCTCCAGTTGCTGCAGGTGTCAGGTAAGGTACATCCCAAAAGGGGCATTGTATTCAATTATGGGCCTGATGAGTGATGAGTAGAGGGGCACAATGACCTCTCTTGATCTAGATGCGAACTCTTTCATGATAAGGTGGACTATATAGAAGGTCTTTCTAACCACTTTGCAACGTGATTATCAAAGGAGAGATTACTATCTACATTGGTCCCCAAATCTCTAATTACTTCTTCCGTACTTAATGGATTACCGCTTATATGGTAATTTGTGGGTACCTTGTTTTTCCCAAAGGGGATGACTATGCACTTTTTAGCATTTAGCTTGAGGCCGTGGCTCTGGCACCAAGCATCCGTCTCTGTGAGACCCTTTTGGAGGATGCTTGTGTCAGCTGGAGATTCGATTATGGCCTCCAGTTTGCAGTCATCTGTGAACTTTGTCAGCCATAATCCCCCCGTGTTAGCCTGAACCTCAGAGAAGTATATACCAAGCAAGAGAGGTCCCAGAACTGAGCCCCGTGGGACACCACTTGTAACTGGTTTGGATTTGGACATGGCACCTGCGATTCTGACCATGTGGGTTCTATCTCTGAGCCAGTTTGCAACCCATCTTATGATATAGGGGTTGATATTTAAGCTGGTAAGCTTATTTATGATGCCCGAGTGGGGTATTGTGTCGAAGGCTTTTGCGAGGTCCAGGTAGGCTGTGTGGACTACCTTGCCCTCATCTATGGGTTTGGTAACTGTTTCAAAGAAATCAATTAGGTTTAAGAGGCAAGATCTGCCCTTAACAAAGCCGAATTGGGTAGGGTCCAGTGTCTGGAGGCTCCCAATGTCTTTGTTTATGAGTTCCATGATAATCCATAGCTTTACAGACCAGACTAGTCAGGCTTACGGGGCAATAGTTTCGTTGTGGCACCACCTTTGTGGAGTGGGACCACTGTAGCCATTCTTTGGGTACATATCCTGTAGTAAGGCTAAGTTTGAACAGTGACTTTATGTGAGGGTTCAGTTCATCTTGGTGCTCATGTAAGACACAGCCTGGGACACCGTGCAGTCCCATAGATGCTGTGTTTTTTGCTTTGGAGAGGGCAGTTTTCACCTGTGCATCTGTGATGTCAGGGAGGTTACATTCAGTTGGGATAGGCATTTGCTCCTTTGGGGGGGGGGGGGAGTTTGCGCTGAATCTGTCTGCCAGGATGTTGGCTATGTCTGTAGGTTCAGTATATTTTGTACCATTATGCAACAATTCAGAGCATATCTGGGAGTTTCACCCATGTTCCTGACATAACTAAAGAAGGCCTTGTAATTATCTTTAGTGTCTAGGGCAATTTTTCCTTCGAAACTGGCCTTTGATGATTTTATGAGGGATCGAAGTTTCTTGCTAATACTGATCAGAGATGCCTTCCCTTTTTGGGATTTTGCTCTGTCATGTAGTAGCTTCCTCCTTCTGTTGTATAGCTTATTTATGGCCTGGGTCCACCAGACCGGCCTCCTGTTTTTGGAGGAGTGAGTCTTGGTTTTATTTGGGATAGCACGATCCATGCATTCCTGCAGGTGCTCATAGAATGCATTTGTAAAGAATTCTGTGGATTGGGTTGTATTATCCTCTGGCCCAGGGGCCTTGAAGGATTCCACCTCAGTCTTGAGAAGTGCAAAGTTGGCTTTTGAGAAATTCTTTACAGTGATTTCCTTGGCTGGGGGGTGGGGACAGGATATGGATGTCCAGGGAAACTAGTTTATGGTCTGATCTTACCAATGAGGGGTTTACCTCTGCTGTGGAACATAGAGTCCCCATGTTGGTGATGACCAGGTCCACTACGTTGTTCCCTCTTGTGGGAGTGGTGACCAGTTGTTCCATTGTGTTAGAGTTTATAAATTCAAGGAACCATTGGGCGAGGGTGTTAGGGCTTGAGTAGTTTTCCCAGTCAATGTTTGCGTAGTTGAAGTCACCCAATAACATAGTGTTTGGAGAGACCTTCATATTCTCCAGTGTTCTCAGGAATGCCAAGTGGGGTTCCTGTAATAGGGAGGGTATTCTGTAGCAGGCTACAAACTTAAAGGCAGTTTTCCCCCCTGTTAGTTGCACATGGATGGTTTCCGATGCTTCGTGCAGTGTCACTAACTTAGAGGTGTAGGTATCTTTGATGAATATAGATACTCACCCTCCTTTTGTGCTTCGGTCTGAGTTTTGGGGCTGAAAGGCAAGGTATGAGTTATAACCTGGTAGTGCTGGAGTGCTCTCAGGAGCCTTGAACCAGGTTTCTGTTACTGCACAGACATCGATTTTCTCTATACTGAGGAGAGCCTCGCATCTTGAGGTTTAGACTTCTGGCATTGAGTAGCATTACCTTTAGTTTTTTTATCCTTGGGTTGTCTATGGAGGTGGGTTTGTCCTTTGAGCCTTGCCTAAAAAAGGCACTATGGGGGTGGCAAGAGCCTTGGCCAGTATACGAAAGCCTAAGGGTGACAGATGCAAGCTGTCCCTTTATTCCTTAAAGGGGTTGTATGTTTAGTGGATTTAACTAGTTTATTTATTTACTTGACATTTGTTTACTGGAAAAGTCCGACTAGGCCAGAAAGTGCTCGTTTTTCAGTGGAGGCCCAGGAGGAAAAGTCCACAATCACTATCTTTCAAGAATCAGTTACAGATATTTTAAATCACAAAGTATCATGTTACATTACAAAACGATTAGTACGTGATAAATGATACCTGAGACAACTCTAATAAGATATTTAAAAGAGATATTAGAAAATACATGATTAGAGACAGTGAGGGAAAATTGAGTGATGTCTTAGTCTGAGAGATGGTATTCATATGATGATTTTAGAAGGAAGAAGGATGGAGAGAAGGAGATTATAAAAAGAGTGCAGGTACGGTGCCTTCAGGTAACTTAGGTGAGTAGAGAGGGAAGAGAAAGGGGTAAGGAAAGGTCTGAAGAGATGAAGTGGATAAGGTAATGTAGTGGGAAAAACAAAAGAAAGGCATGGAGTAGAAAGCTGGGAGAGTTGTGAGATTTGACATAGGTTGAAGGGGAGTGAGCGAAGTATAGTGAGCAAGTCCAGCTAGGATTGGCACAGGACCAGGTCCATGATTTTGTAAAGTATTTTTAGGGAACATTTAAAGGTCGGTAGGTTGGAGTTGCATTTTTTTCTACTGAGTATGAGTGTAGATTTTGTCCAAGAGATTTATTTATTTTATTCATGGTGACAAGTTATTTAAGCAATAACCCACGCCTGGGTGTGGGTAATGCTGAATTTACCCATGGTTGGTGTGGTTTGGTCACGAGGGTGAAGCCCAAGTGACCAAACAAAGACAACTGTGGGTAAATCCAGCATTACCCACACCCAGAAGTGGGTTATTGCTATTATACAATGACATTATTTAAGAAAAAAAATACTTACTTTTCTTAAATAATGCCATTGTATAATGTCTCCTTGCTGCCCTTCCGTAGCTGACTGGTATTCTGCGGCAGTTCTGATGTACTGCGCATGCGTATGGTTACGCAGTACATCAGAACTGTGTGTGGAAGCAATGGAGAAAGGAAGATCTCCATTGCTTTTAAAAACGTGTCTCGCTATGTTAAAAGAGTTTAACATAGCGAGACAGCTTTAGAAAAGGAACGGAGAAAGGAAGATCTCTGTTGCTTTTTTTTTAAAGACATCTCGCTATGTTAAACTTGTTTAACATAGTGAGATAACAGCAACAAAGTTCTTCCGTTGTCTGTTGATGTCCAACAAAAAAAAAAGACTAATACTAATGGAAAAAGTCCAGGTGACCGAACCTTTTTCCATTAGTATAAGTCTGATTTACAATGTTCATGCTGACCAATCAGCATGCACATTTTGGAATATTAATGGGGGGGGTCGTTGTATAATTGCCTTTTAATCTCAGAGTTCTTTTAGGGGAAATATATGTTGATTAAAGGAGTAAAAGCTGAGCAGGCTAATACTTTGTGTATGATTTTATGTATTGTCATTAGATGAATGTAGCAGAGGTGGAGGGGGAGTTCCAGACAGCTAAGGGTCTGCAGACCTTTACAGTGATGGGCAAAGGAGGATGAATTAGTAGCAAACTTGGCAATTTTGTTGTAGCAGCTTTCAAGTTTGTTTCTTATGGATGATTGTAAATTTGTCAGAAACTGGAGCACCATAGAACAGGGAACACAGAAGGTAGGTTTTGGCTAGAGTAATTTTTGTGGGTGTGCTGAGAAAATGTTTGTTGCTGTATAGCATGTCAAGTTTTTGAAAAGTTTGTTTGATATTGCTTTGGATGTGGAGGTCAAATTTAAGATTGTCATCTATTATGACTCCTAGCTATTTGGTATGGTGAACTAATTCAATTTCAGTGCCTTTTGCCAAAAATATTTTGAAAGATTTTTTTGTTAAGGATGTGAGTTTTTAGGGTAAAGAGGGGGAGTTTGTTTCTGAGGGGTTGAGTAAGAGATGTAAGCTGCAGGGAAGGTGGTGTGTTAGGTGAGTTTAAGGTTAAGTTGGTTTCAGTGGAGATGACAGCTTCTTGAGGGATTTCTTGGAGGTGAGTTAAGGTGTCATCTGGATATTGAATCAAGATGCCTTCACAAAAGATGTATGTAAGTTATTGATAAAAATATTAAATAGCAGATGGCCAAGGATGGATCCTTGTGGGACTCCTGTGGAAGTGGGAAGATATGCAGAGTTGAATTCTTGCCATTTTACAGTTTGTTGCCTTTTGACAATGTAGCTAGAGAACCATTGAATAAATGGAGATGATAAACCCAGTGTGGAAAGTTGATTGAGAAGTTTAGTGTGAGACACCATGTCAAAGGCTTTTAATAGATCTAAAAATACTGCAGATACAAGTTTATTAGAGTTGTGAGCTATATTGACAGTGTCTATAAATGACAGTAATGCAGTGGAGGTGATGTGGTCTGGCTGAAATCCATGTTGCATATTGCTGATTGGCTAATTTTGCAAGAGATAGTGGAGAAATTATTGATGTATACATCTTTCAAGGATTTTAGAGTGGTGAGACAAGACGGCTATGGGACGTAAATTTGTAATGTCAGTGCAATTACGTCCTTTATGTAAGGGGATAATATATGCCATTTCCCATAGGTTAGGGACACAGGATTCTGTAGCTGATCTATTGATAAGAATACTGACTGGTTATGCTATTCCATTTGTAGCTACATTTAGGTGTTCTGAGGGAAAATTGTCAGCTGAGAAGAAATAAGGTTTTAGTTAAACTTTTTTGCAAGAGTTATACAAATTGACTGAAAAGTAAAGTGGGTGGAGTTGTCTAAGTGTGTTTTGTGAAGGATATGAGTTAGGGTCTAAGGTAGTGTGTTTTGTGAAGGATATGAGTGAGGGTCTAAGGTAATGAAAGTTAGCTGCAAGGAAGGTGGTGCATTCAGTGAGTTTAAGGTTAAGTTGGCTATGCATTCTATAAAGTATGTATTGAAATATGACTGAAGAGGGGGAATGTCTGGGTATTGGATGGGGCCCTTATTTGTACCTGGGTTGATGAGAAAGGATATGGAGGACCTGCATTTTTATGGTTGTTTTTATAACTATCGTGTAGGTGAGTATAACATGACTTTTTATCTTTCTTAACTTATTTCTTGACTTGGTTTCATACCTGTTTGAATAGTTGCCAACTTTTGTCATTTTTATTCTTTTGCGAGTTAATCCATGCTTTGTCTCTGTCTTTCATAAGGAGTTTGCACTGGTTGGTGAGCCATGAGGTATGGCTATTTTTAATTCTTTTTGTACACTGTGGAGCTAAGGTGTCAAGAATATTTTAGAACAGTTGCCTTGAAGTTTTCAACTGCATCATTTAAGGGGAGTGTTTTTAGGATGGACCAGTTAACTGCTTTCAGAGATTCAATGAAAGACTCTTTGGAGAAACTGGAGAGATTACATTTTGAGCTTATGTTCCTTTATTAGTTATGAAGTACTCCTGTAGGTATACATTGTCAGATGCCAGTCAATGTTTACATCATGCAAGAGCCAGTCAATGTTTACATCACTCAGGAGCATAATTTCCTTTGTGATTGTACTGCTATCCAGGATAGTATGTTTCCAAGTACTGGAATGTTCTGTCCTAGGGGGATATACAGCACAGCACTACATGTGCTCTTGACTCTGTTTGGTTTTAGGAATTAGATTAGGATTTCTGCTTTTCCAAAATCTGGCATTGTAATAATATTATAACCAGGGAGTAGTGTTTCAGCACCTTTTATTTCAGGTTTTAGCCATGTTTCTGTTGTGGCTAGGATCTCTGTGTTGTGTTGAGTCATCCAGGCATGAGAATCTGTGATTTTGTTGCATATGCTTCTGATGTTTAGAGTTGTTGTTGTTGTGTCTTTTGGCTTTTCCTGTGAGTATTTTTAAACTTTTAGGGTGTATTCATTGTTTTGGAGTTTAGTTGGGACCTGGGTTGGGGTGGATGACAATTATATCATTTTTAGCAGAGATGGGTAGAAGTATTACCCTGACATTGAGGTGGAATTTTTTTGTTTTTTTGGAGTTACAACTGCGGAATAGAGTTAAAGGAAATAAGTTTGAAAAGATTTTTGAGTAGCCAATGAGAAGATGGTTGATAGGTGAGGACGATGTAATGGTTGGGGTGAGGTGTTATTTGTTATTACTACTGGTGAGGATGTTAGGAATGAGAAGCTGAAGATAAATAAGATGATGCAGAAGGGAAACTGCATGCCTAGTGCTGTAAAATTCTTGCAGTATTGTGAAGTGTGGTAAAGAGCAGCGATAATAAAGTGGGGAATCGGAGGGTTTTGATGGGGAGGGAACAGACTGAGATTTGAGAAGGAATTTTTAACAGAGGTGGGTGGAGATGGTGTAAAGAAAACAGTTGTGATTGGATAATGCCGTTAGGTCCAGGATAGGAGGATAAGTAGAGGAGGAATAAGTGAGGTATACGTTTACATGTACTGGGGTGGGTGAGATTTGGTATAGGGTAAAGGAGCGAAGTGACTCTGGCTGAATGGAGTAGGTTGGACCACAGTGAGCAAGTACCAGGAAAAACAATCTGTAAAACTGCAATGAGACAGGAGGTAAGAAAAGCCTTAATATCTTTAATGTCAGTAACACAAGCTGCTAAATGACTGTTAACATACATGTAAGCTAACTGCAACATGCAGTATTGCAGTGAGTAGCTGAAGAACAACTGAGATGAGGGGATGGCCAATCAAGTATTTCAAAGGAATGCAGTAACCCCCCCAAAAATGGTTTTCCATCAAAAACAATGAGTGATTTAGAATGTTTATGTATACAAAGACAAGGCCTTTGAAGTCTAAATACTTGATATGAGTCACAGGATTTTTGTTTACTGTCATGGGCTTTTTTTTATTTTTGCAGGGAAATTTTACACTCTTAGAGTAAAATATACTAAGTGTTAATATAGCTTCACCTTCAGCAGTATAAGGCCTATGGGTAGGGTATGGGTGAGGTTGGGGTCGGGGTGTCCCAACTGCAGATTCAGCACTACAGTACAGAACACACTGATGCAAAAGTGAGGGAAATCAAGACATTTCTTTAATTTGATCTTGGAAACTGCCTTACATACGTTTTAACTGCAATTATTTTTCTTTTGTACTTTTGCAACTCGAGTGAAAGTCAGCTGTAGAAATTCCCTTGGTAGTGAGATTATGTTAACTTTAGCAGCAGGAATTGTCAGAGATACTATGTGCTCAGTACAATGATAGAGAGAGACAGAGATTAAAATAATTAGGAGTGTTTGATGGTTGAAATGGGTAAATAAATGACTATTTGTCTATACTCTGCAATTAGTATTTGGCTAATATAAGTAGTGCACTGTATTTCACAGTTGTGCTTTTCTGCTTTGTAGCCATTAAACTACAATGTTTACTTGACTGCCTTTAAACTTGACAAATGAATAAAAAATAAATGCTCTTGGTTTCTATCCTCTGCTGTTGTACCATGGCAAAAGGTACACTATGTAGGGTAAAAAAGACAGGGAGACGACATCCTGAATAGGATCCTTTCTATAACCAGAAAGAGTAGGCTAAAGCTTTTAATCTTAATGGATTATTGTTGGTGGGAAGACATATCATTTAAACAGATCAAAACATTCCACTTGAAGCTTAGAATAATCTACAAGACACTGTAGAAAGCTGCCTAAGCAAAAAAATAAATAAAAAAAAATAAAACAGAAGTGGTACAATAATTTATTAAGAAAGCCAATTATTAGTAGACATTACATAAAGAATGAATTCTTAACAGGATTATTAAGTCTGTTAATGTTGCATGAAACTAGCTTTTTATCAAAATTTTAGAATCGGCTATGTATGCAGTTTTTATAGCTTGAAATGGATACAAATGATAAAATTAATTTTAATGTTATATATGCATGTACGTGCATGCACTTATCTATCTGTATCTTTATCAGTTCTGTCATTTGATCTTAAAGACAGAATCTCTAAACACAGCTGGGCTTAGCATACTTCATCTAACCCAGTATAATGCAGAAACAAACAATAATACAATGGAAAAAACATTTCTTGCACTCCATACCCCCTAATATATATATATGTAGCAACTCCGTGGTTGCAGTATAGTGTAAGAAATGGATAATCCCCTGAAGTGGACAGCCAGCTTGCACAGTACAGCATACTGCAATAAAGCAAACTGTAGTACCCATTACGTATCTTTAAGAAAACTCATACCAGTTATCAAAAAATCATAAACTTTCCTTATTATAAGAATTATAACTGGTAAAATGTATTAAAGAAATCTTTAGAACAAGTGTGATTAGAGCTTTTTTTCAGTCACTTGTAATTAAAGTGACAGACTACTTTTATGACACCTGTGCGCATATATATATATATATATATATATATATATATATATATATATATATATATATATATATATATGTGTGTGTGTGTGTATATATATATATATATATATATATATATATATATATATATATATATATATATATATGTGTGTGTGTGTGTGTGTGTGTGTGTGTGTGTGTGTGTGTGTGTATATATATATATATATATATATATATATATATATATATATATATATATATATATAAAAAATATGGGAGCCTTTCATTTGTTCAAACTTTTAAATGTTCGAAACTCATATGGCCGACACCATATGAGCAAATGTTTGAAAGGCTGACAAATGATGGTGGATCCTGCTACAGTGTGGGACTGGGAGATTCCCCTTTCCTGCACTGTAGTGCAATCTCTGAGTGAGACTATTTAGGTAGCAGGGGGTGTAGGGGGTGCAGGGGGGCTTACCCCCCAGCATAACACAGTTTCACTGTGTTTATAGGTAGGCAAATGGTGCTATTTCAGGATGTCGGTCTTTTGAAATGTGGATCATATGGTGTCGACCATATGAAAGTCGGCATTCTGAACAGTCGATATTCTGAAGTAGACCCATAAATAAATATATATATATATATATATATATATATATATATATATATATATATATATATATATATATATATACACACATATGTATGCGAATTGCTGTTACCAGGGTCTGATCCACCAATATAAAAAAGTTTATTTCAATGGAGTTATCTTCGGGGATGAGGTAGTTGAATTTGGCTCTGCACTAAGACAAGCCATAGTTGTTTATGCGTTCAACCTTCTCATACCTCTGTGTGATGATAGTCTGGCGTTTATTCTCTGTTGACACTGACATTCTCTTTAAGTTTGGCGTTTATTCTCTGTTGACACTGACATTCTCTTTAAGTTTGGCGTTTATTCTCTGTTGACACTGACATTCTCTTTAAGTTTGGTGTTTATTCCCTGTTGACACTGACATTCTCTTTAACCTTTGCTTCACTTATTTGGCTTATATCATCATCATCATTATCAACCTCCTTCTTCCCATTTTTCTACATGGGGTAGACTTAAACATGTAGATGATTATTTTTTCCCTCTGTATATCTCCCAGTTTCAATGAACTACCACATCGTAACTGGTGTGACCCCATGCCTGACGTGTTATCATCCCTCTATGTAAACTTCATTTGAACAGGGAGTTGATACCTACAGCCACCAAATGACTTACCTGCTAATTATTTACCCTGACAAGGAAACCAAAATGAATTCAGTTCAACCTTCTACTGGGTGCAGGGTTGGGGAAGTCCTGTAGAATGTGTAGGAACTTTTCTTTTTATCACATGCTTGTCTCTGGTTGACTGTATTTTATTTAACATTTGTTGACCAGTAAAGTCCAAATAAGACAGAGCTTATTTTCAGCAGAGACCTGGGGAGAAACACTCCAGATGCATGTCTTTGGAATGTGGGAGTAAACCAGAGTACCCAGAGTAAACCCATGCAAATGCAGGGAGGAGATGCAGACTCTGCACCAAAAGTTACCACTGCACCAAACACAGGCCTTAGATATTGCATAAAACTATGCACATGCTGAAAAAATTCCTTTGGTCTATCCAATTTGTAGAGGCTCAACCTAGAAAACTGATCTCCCTTCACCTCCATTTCTACATAAGCTCCGTGACCTTTTTTAAGTGTCTTCCATACTTAGTTAAACTTCACTCTTATATGTTATTTAGCAATCCAGATCAGGGTCTGAAATCCCATTTTTTTAACAGTGTATTATAATCTGAATAAAATGACTCTTAGGGCTACTGAAGCACTGGAATATATGACATTTGTTCTGGATCCTATTTCTGCATCTGCCATATCTGGTATCACAAAATACACATCACAAAAGCGTTACAACAACTTGATAATATAATCTGGTATCACCCTTTCAGACTTAAGGAAATGCTAGCCTCTGCATCTGGAAGAATGGATTATTGGCCCACAGAGTCTGGAATGTTGTCATCTGGGGCTTGGTCAGTTTAAAGGTAGACCCCAACCTTTCTTCTATGTGGTAAGTACATTATTTACTAGATGGATGTACAATGGGAGAACTAAAGAAGTGTCTGGCCTTCAGAGTGACACTTCTCAGTCCACCCTTTCCATCTCAAAGCCTGTAGATGCCTTTCTTGTCACTGGCTGCAGTATTCATATAGAGTAATGATGTCAGGCACTGTCCAGTATGCACTATACCCCCCTCACAATCTTCTACAGCAGTAGAATCTGTAATCCATATCTGGTCATCTGGGTCTCAGTCAGGGCTTTATTCTTCTATAGCATGGTTAATGATGTCTACTCTCTCTTTCTGTGAAGTAATATTTCCTAATGACAACCTTACTCTTTACTTTGTGCAAACGTCATCACTGCACCCACCCTCATCCTTTCTTAATGGTTTTATTCCACATGTTCGCACCTTTTGAACCTGTGTTATAGCTCCCCTTCTTTTTCTTTTCCCCAGAATGCATATTTTGAGTACTCAGAAGATTTGCTCAGACTCCATATTCCCATTGCCCTGTTGGTGTTTATTTACTAATTTATTTGCTTGTTTTTCTTTTGTTTTCTATTTATTTATTTCTGCATGTTGACCAGGATGATCTGACTGGAAACCCTCCTTCATTGCAGATACTCAGTGAGAAAACATTCAGTAATCATTGCTAATATTTGGGTTACAAAATGGACATCTATAAACATTTAATCTGTTTATTACTAGTAACAATGACTTGCTGAAAAAAAAATTCAAGAATAGCTATCCTTCCTCCTCTGGCTAAAGTTTTGGAAAAGTGTATCCATAAACAACTCTTACACTACCTTATTTAAGATAATCTTCTGGCCCCTCCCAGCATGGATTTTGACCACAGCACAGTACCACCTCAGCTCTCCTCTCCTTTTCTAATGTCATAAATTCCAACCGTAACAACAACAAACTATCTTCTGCCCTGTTTCTCGATCTTTCCAAGGCCTTTGACATGGTTAACCACCAGCTAATCTTACCTACCCTAAATAAAATATCCCTAAACAACCATGCCATACAATGGTTTCAATCTTATCTTAGTGGCAGGACAAACTCTCCACCCTTCTCCCCCTTACCCTTGGTGTCCCTAAGGCTCCATGTTAGGTCCCCTTCTTTTCTCCCTCTTTATCAATGACCTCCACACTGTAATCCCAGATGCAACCTGTAAACAATATGCCAATGACTCCACCCTGATTTGCTCAGCCTATTCCCCTACAGATCTCCTTAGTTTGACCCAGAAAACCTTTGATACAGTGGAAAACTGTATCTCTAATCAACAGCTGGTATCAAACCCTAATAAAATAAAGCTATTGCTCTTCTCCCCTACTCACAAATCCTCTCAACCTTCGTTTGCTATAACATCTAACAATGGGACCATAATCTCACCAGATATGTATACCAAACACTTGGGTGTTATAATAGACAACAACCTCAAATATGATATGCATGTAAACCAAACTATTAAAACCATTAATAAAAAACTTGGCTCCCTATACAAAAACAAACCTTTTCTCACCCCTCTAGCTAGGATTGCCATTACCCGTACCTATCTGCTTTCAACTCCACTCTATGGCTATCCAATATTCACTAACTTGAACAAAACTGATCTCAGCAAACTCTCTAGCTGCTACAATCAAATTGCCAGGTTTGCCACAGGAAATCCCTGCAGGACACATCATTGTCAAAACCTAAACCTCTTAGGATGGCTAGAACTCCCCAGGCTAATTCAATATAATTAACTTACTGTAGCATTCAAGGTTATTAACCATCCAGAAAAAATGCCCTTCCTTAAAACATTATCCATCCCTACAAAATGCTAGGCCACTTTGTTCCACTACAAAACTTTTGGTTCAATCTGTTAAAGCTAACAACCTATCTGGAGAATCTTTGTTTGCAAATTCAGTAGGCAAAACCTGGAATTCGCTCCCATCTGACCTTACTCTGAACCCCTCCCTTAATCAGTTCAAAACAAATCTAACCCAGTATTTTAAAACTCACTTGTTATGGCTTTGCTCTAACCCTGACTAAAGCCTCATCTACTTCCATGTCCCAAGCCTCATCTACTTCCATGTCCCTGCAATTTTTATTCACAGCGACTTACCTCTTACACTAAAATGTTTGAAAAGAGAAACTGTAACATCTTTGCTAATACTCTGTATATAGCTGCACCTATAGGTTTGATAAGAGAAACTCTAACATATTTGTATATATTTCTGAATATAAACTGCATTCTTCATAGGCTTGAAATGTGAGACTGTAATGTGTATGTTAATACAATATGTTTGTGCATATACTGTAACGTGATTGTCTTTATCTGTTTGTAAGTTTGGAGCTTTTCTCCCCGGACCTCCACTGAAAATGGACATGTATCCAGCCGGACTATCCCGGTCAACAAATCTAAAATAAAAAAATAAATAAAAATAAAAAATGTATTAGAAATCATGAAACTAATAAATTGAAAGAGGCAGAAAGTTAATGGATTTTATATCAACAAAAGGAAAAATCACACAATATAGTATATAAGCTACTTACACTGACAATCTGCTAAGTACAAGTGATTAGAGGGCGTAATGTAAACTTATGACTGGCGTAACTGCCATAAGTAATATATGCAATAAATGTATACACCATATATACAATAACTGAGGCAGGGCTTTATTGGCCTGAATTTGTTCATAAATAGACTTAAAATGAAATAAGTCATGGAGATTCAGAATTGCCATATAGCTAAAACACTTGATGTCCTTAAAGGGTCATTTGGATATATCCCATGTTGCCTCTAATACAAGAGGTTTAAGGAATCACACAGTGGAAAGTCTAGCCTTGCTAGATTTTTCTTTTGGTATTTACTTATATATACAGTAACGGCAATATATATCAAATAATTACAGTAATTATTTCACTGTGTAGGTTAAAGATAGTATCAAGCAGTGCTACTGGATGTAGATGATTGAAGGGAAAAGAACGACCAAAGAAACTAGAAGAGACTCTGTTAGTGTGAAGCTAGTGGAAGAACATGAGGGGTCATAGTTCAAGAAATATTGGCGCTGATGTAAATGAGATGTTACATTCAGTTCTGATAGCATATACTTCCAGACATGATGTTAAAATACAAATACACAGCATAGGTTGGGTTCATAGGTAAGTACTAGGCTAGCTGCCCTTGAGCCATTTTAAACCTAGCCAATTTCCCTTTCAAAGGTGAGAATCACACCCTGTACCTTGTGTCTGTGAAGCAAACATTTCAACTGTTATGCCAAACCTCAGCTTCCATGGGTTATGGGAATAGAAATTTAATGAGATACTACTTTATACATATTATATTCTGTTAGTATATAAATGGCTTCAACTGCACCACCTCTTGTTAATCTGGTACTGATGCAACTACATGAATTCATGCCGTAACCCTCTGCTGCACAGAACAATGTACTACTATCACAACTATCATTTACATTCTCATCTCATCTCTTTTTGTCTTTCTTGTTCCTCCGCCCCTCCTTCTCTTCTTTAGG
This sequence comes from Protopterus annectens, assembly GCF_019279795.1. Taxonomy (NCBI): domain Eukaryota; kingdom Metazoa; phylum Chordata; order Ceratodontiformes; family Protopteridae; genus Protopterus; species Protopterus annectens. The sequence continues at coordinate 33,018,075 of NC_056741.1, forward strand.
CTGCTCTAACTCTTTATCACATCTTCCTAAGTCCTACATTTTGAACAAATCTTTATAGTAACAAATATCCTTATGCAAGACTTGACAATCTGTGCCTATTGATGGTACCACGGTAGATACACCTCCCTGTATTTAAAAAATATTCATATACAGCCTATTTAACTGTTATTTTGAATCAACACTGTTTGTAAATGATGTAACTCATGTCAAGGATGTCAGAATAATAAAACTGTTGTACATGAATGAAACTGACTATAAATAATGAAGCAATGCAAATGATGTCCACAATGTCTGAATAATGGAGCTTTTCTACCCAGGCCTCCACAGGAAAAGGACACTAATCAGTCAGATTTCCTCATAGGTTCATGGGGGCTGGGGGTGCTTTTTAAGGCTTGCCATGCTTCACAAAGGTGAGATTCAACCCTGCACTATGTGTCTATAAGGCAAACACCTTAACCATTACACCATAATATGTATGGGAGCACCTACATCAAATCCTGAGCGATATCTGTACATAAGACAGGGGTCCAGGGAAGTAAATATTGTGGGAAGAAATATCCAGGGAATTGTTATGGCTAGGCTTATATAGGCCCTAGGGCCGATAGCCTAGTACCAACCTATGAACCTACGAACCTATGAGCAGAAGTACTACACCAGACCATGAGAAATCACCATACATAGTGGAGCACCTATATCAAACCCGGAGTTATAACAATACATAAGGAAAGTGCTATATCAGACTTTGAGAAATCACCCAACATAGGGAATCTCCTACATTAACCCTGAGTGATACTGATATAAAAGGGAAGTGCTACATCAGACCATGAGTAATTAGGTCTACATTAGTTGATCGAATGTTTAGTTAATCAAATAACTAAATGTTGATCACTAATAATCGAACACACAAAACCGCAAATGGTAGTTTCCACTCAGGGAAACAAGTTGTTTGGTTGTTCCGCGGAGTTTGTCCTTTCTTCAATGCGGAGCGATCTCAGAGTTGATATATTTAGTAAAAGGAGGTGTGGGGGTCAAAGCCCCCTCTTCATTTGTGTTTATTTATTTATTTTTTTCACTGGGCAATGGCATTGTTTCCCTGAGTGGAAACTGCCGTCCGATGTTTTGTGTGTGCGATTATTAGTGATCGGCGTTCAGTTATTTGCTTAAATAAATATTCGATCATCTGATATAGACATGAGTAATCACCATACGTAAAAAATCTCCTACATCAGACCCTGAGTGATACTCATACATAACAGAAGTACTACTTCAGACCATGAGAAATCATTATATATAGCGGAGCACCTACATCAAACCCTGAGTGATAGCGATACATAAGGGAAGCAGAGTAATCACCATATGTAGGGGATCGCCTATAACAGACCATGAGTGATACCCACACATAACACAAGTACTGCTTCAGAACATGAGTAATCACTATACACAGCAGAGTACCTACATCAATCCCTGAGTGATAGCAATGCATAACAGAAGTTCTACATTAGACCATGAGCAATCACCATATGTAGAGAAGTTACTACGTCAGGCCAATGCTCATCACCATAAGTAGGGGAGCTATTACATCAGACCCTGAGTAATACCTATACATAAATATGGTACTACATCATACCTGGTGTGATCCCCTGATATAATGGAAATGCTAAATTGTACCCTCAGTGACCACAGTACATAATGGAGGTAATGCATCAACTCCTGAGTGATCCCCTGTGTAGGTTAGTTAATATACCAGATGATGAGTGATCCCCAAAGATAAGGAAGATACTACACCAGACACTGATTGATAAAGGAGGTAATACCTCAATGTCTGCCTGGTCCTTCAATATAAGGCAGTTACTAAAACAGACCGGGAGATATTTTTATGCAGAAGGAAGGTATAAGACCCTTGGTGATCTCAGTACAAAACAGAGGCACTACATCTTACCCTTAGTAACCACAACATATAAAGGGGGGTATTGCAGGCTATTACTGAATGCCATTCATAACATAAGTATTATATCATACCTGCAATGATTCCTCATGCATAAGGAACTGCTACGTCAGACCCCTACTGATCCCCATACATAATGTAGGTACTAAACCAAATCCTGACAGATTCTTTTACAAATGACATTTGTCCTATAAAAGCACGATTGAAATTTCTCCGATATCTAGTTGTACACAGGGCAGCTACTTTGCAGTGACAAGCAATGTCCATATAATTGAAAACCAAATACTCCTGACAGTGATTGATATTCTGACTCCAACAGTCTAATCAATAAAAAAAGGTCTGTTGCCATGGATATGAACTTTCCTACTGTCTCCGTTACTGACTTGGTGGATATGGGCATCCTCAGGCAATATAGAAATTGTCTCATGTTTACTGACAACTAGTTAATTCACAAACAAACTGATATGGTATGTGAGAGATGTATTTACACAATGTCACTGGAGGCAAAGCTCTCACATAAAAGTACTTCTAATGTCAATAAGGTTGTCAATAGTACACATGCTGCATCCATCACACATAATTCAAACCAGACATATAGACCTACATATACTGAGGCACTTGCATGTAACCTTCCTAAACCACAAAGACCTCCTAGACAAAGTACACATAATAAATACCCTCAGAAGCCCCAAACACACTCTTTCAATACAACATCCACATCAACACATAGAGCTACATCCAATGGAGCGTCTACCTCTAAGCCCATAAGGCAAGTCAACACACGATCCAACATTCTAGTCATTTGAGACTATATTGTGAGACAGACTGATGTCCCTCTCATCAGGCTGAGTAAGGAGAAAGTTACAGTCATTTGCTTATTAGGGGCTAGGATCTGCCACATTACACATGCACTCAGGTCATTGGACCACAGTTACCAGTATGACTCAGTTATAGTCCATGTGGGAGTAAATGACGTGAGAAGTACCTCCCTAGACTATATGAAGAGAGACATCATAGAACTCTTGGAATATCTGTCTCAGGCTGGTATGAGCCTAACACTGAGTAGTATTTTACCTTCTCCAAGGATGATGCCACAATACAAGCAAAAGATGACTGACTTTAATAATTGGCTTAGTTTCTGCTGTCATTCTAAGGGGGTGCAATATTTGTCAGCATGGAAGGATGTGGTCAACAGACCACAATGCTTTGCCAAGGAAGGTCTGTACCTTTCCCCTCTAGGCTTTCGAATATTAGCTAAAACCATTGTCTTCCCCCATAGTGCCTTTTTTAGGTAATGCCAAACTGAAAGTACTTCCGACATAGCAAATCAAAACCAAGAAAATCTAAAGATGTTACTGCTCAGTACTAGGAGTCTAAACAAAAAACTCCACTCTCTGGAAGCTCGCTTTACTCTAGAAAATGCTGATGTTTGTGCACTGTCTGAGATGTGGTTTAAAGCTGCAGAGAGCACACGAACAGTGCAAGGTTATAATGTCTTCTACACATTTAGACCAGCTACTTCACAGGCAGGGACCAAAGGTGGATGTGTCTCAATTTACATCAAAAATAAATATACTTCAAGGCTGGTCAAGCAGGACAATGCGCCTGAGCTGCTCCATGTTCAAATTACCATAGATAAAATCCAATGCCACCTCCTTGAAAGCTATAGGTCCTCCTCTATGACCCAGGAAACCCATATCATGTATTTAAACTTAGTAGAAACACTAACCACCCAACCAAATACCATATTCATGGGGTGACTTTAATTACCACAATTTAACTGAATATCCTGTATGACATCAAACGTACATGCACAGAGATTCCTGGATTTTGTAAACATAAACTCCCTGGACCAGATAGTCAATACACCAAGCAGGGGTGCAACTATACTGGATCTGGTCCTCACTAATATGGGAGAGTGCTGCACACTCCCTACTGTAATGCCATCCCTGGAAAGATCAGACCACAAAATGGTCTCCTTCTAAGTAAAAAAAAATCTGAACCTCCAGCTCAACTGGGAATATTCAAGAACTATTCTAAGGCTAACCTCCTGTTATTAGGTGAGAACCTGGCAAAATGTCAAGCCCCTATAAGCCCTGAGAACACTTCTGCCTATGCAGAACTGTTCACAGAAACCCTGTACAAGCATGTTAATAGCTGCATAGAAGAATCACAAAATCAATTGGATGTATAACAGGAGGAAAGAACTATGGCAAAAATTAGGAGGTGCAACACCTAGAAGGATAAAAGCACTCTCATCAAATTAAACAAACTCAGAGAACAAATAAAGTCTACCAAAGCCAAATTTGAGGTAGGTTTGGCCTCCCAGGCCAAGGACAACCACAAAACATCCTTTAGCTATGTCCGCAAACCTCAAAGCCAATACACAATTGTATACAGAGCTCATGGTAAATGGAGCCACCTATACTGAGCCAGAAGATATAGCAAACCTCCTGGCTGATAAATTAATCTCCAGCTTTATTCATCTCTCCCCTCAGTCTTCCCCCTGAAAATATCATCAAATATAACTCCCCCTACTATCACTAGGGAACAGGTCCTTAATGCTCTCTCTAAGACCAAGAACACTGCATCAATGGGCCCAGACAATATCCCAGGATGCCTTCTAAATAGCATGAAACATGACCTGTCAGGGCTTCTGGAATCACTATTTAACTGTAGCCTCCAAACAGGCTTCATGCCTCATGAATGGAAAAAGGCAACAGTCAGCACCCTGCACAAAGGTGGGCCATCTACAGGCCCTGGAAACTACAGACACATAAGTCTCACTAGTCTTATATGTAAAGCCATGGAAAGAATTGTCAAGGAGATGATCAACAGAGATATAGTAAACCTCCAGACACTGGACCCAATCCAGTTTGTTTTCGTCAAGGGCAGATCATGCCTACTCAAAATGGTAGATTTCTTTGAGACGGTCACCAAAGCAATGGATGAGGGCAAAATCATTCGCACTGCCTACCTTAACCTGGCCGAGGCATTTGACACAATACCCCACTCAGGCATTGTTGACAAACTCAAATGGTTAGGCACAAACCTGTATGTCACACAGTGGATAATCAACTGGATCACAGATGGGACCCAAGAAGTTAGAATTGGGGAGTTCACCTCTACAAAGAAGCCAGTCACAAGTGGAGTCCCTCAAGGATCAGTCCTTGGACCGCTCAGAAGTCAAAGCCAATGTCTGCGGTCTCTGGCTGACTAAATTTGAAGATGATTGCAAATTAGGAGCTGTCATTGAATCTCACACTGACACAAACGTTCTCCAGGAGGGGGCTGACACAGACAAATAACTGGTGTCAAAGCCATGGACTAAAACTAAATGCCAAGAAATGCATAATAGTATCCTTTGGGAAGTCATCCATCCTTGGTAACTATCATATTGACAACATGCCCCTTAGAGTTGAGCCAGTAGTCAGGGACTTAGGGACACACATAGATAGTAGTCTAGCCTTTGATCATTATGTGTCAACAGTGGTGAAGAAATCATTATATGTTGTGCAACTTATAAACAAAGGTATGGCACCTAATTCCAAGGAAGTCTTTGTTCCACTGTATTTGGCATTCATCAGGCCTGTCATTGAGTACAATTCCCCCTTTGGTATGTACCTAACCAGGCATATCCAACAACTGGACCATCCACAGAGATTCCTCACTAAATTAATACAGGGTATAAGTAAAATGTCCTATGCAGACCACCTCAAGGCCCTATCCCTGTATTCTGTCTCCTACAGGCTTTTGAGGGGAGATCAATGCCTGACATACAGGGCATTGTCAGACCCCACTCTGATGGACCTCCTGCATATCCACAAAACAAACATCACCAGAATTACCCATTCTAAAGACTTAAACCTTGCCTGTGATATAAATAGGACCTGCTAGAGAGATAAGCATATATCACAGACACTACCCCATCTATGGAACAGGCTCCCATTCCATGTGAAGCAGAGATCCTCTCTAACCAAATTCACATGCAGCTTAGACAATTGGATGGGAAACCAGATAGTCATGCCTGGTTTGGCACTTATGTCTCTGATGCAAACAGGTATCCTGCAAATGGTTCAGCTCCCAGGCCTACGCTTACACTTATCAAGGGTATCAAAACTTGTCAGAGATTTGGGATGCATGGCTAAGCTTAGAAAGACCCTTGTGGTCATTAGCCTAGTAAACACCTATGAACCTATGAACAAAAGAGAGAAACAATATCAGACCCTTAGTGATCCCCATATATAAGGGAGACACAATATCAGAACCTCAGAGAGCTGCATACACAAAGTAGTCACTACTCAGATGGTGTAGTGGTATGTTGCTGTGGTTGTAATGCACAGCAGCCTAGTTTTGAGACTTGGCAGAGCTGACTATTTGTGGGTGATTGGCATAATGGTTAAGGTGTTTACCTTACAAACAAAGAGTGCAGGGTTTGATTCTCAACATGGAATAATTGGCTAGGCTTAAAATAGTCCACAAAGGCAGTTATCCTAGTACTACTCTATGAACTGCATTTTATCCTTAGTGACCCTGCACACATAAATGGGTTGTACACACTCTGAGTGAACACCATATATAATGAAGGTACTATATCAGGACATGAGGGAGCTCTGTACACAAAGTAGGCATTACTTCCTGTCCACTGATCCCCACGCATAAGTGGGTACTACAGACATTGAGTGAACCCCATATATATGTATATGTGTGTGTGTGTGTATTTATATATATATATATATATATATATATATATATATATATATATATATATATATATAAGAGGTACTACATCAGGACCTGAGAGAGCTCTATACACAAAGTAGGTACTATCTTTTCCTTAGTGATCCCCAAGCATAAGAGGGTTCTATAGACCGAGTGAACTATGTATATATATGTTGCTGTTTGTCTTTTCTGCTTTTCCCGGTTAGAGGTCACCACAGCAGAACTCCGGTCCGCTAATGATTGGCAGTCGATTTTTTTTATGGTGCCGAGTTACCAGCCTGACACGCATGTCTTTCGGAAGACACTAGACCACGGGGAGGACATGCAAACTCCACACAGAAGGCACTCCAGCCGAGAATTGAACCGGAGAACATCTTGCTGTGAGGCAACAAAGCTACTGCTGTACCACTGTGGTTGTTTTATATATATATATATATATATATATATATATATATATATATATATATATATATATATATACATATATATATATAGATAGATATATAGATATATATATATATATATATACACATATGTTGCCCCCTGCACCCCCTCCTAATTAAATATAGCAATTCTGAGATCACACTACAGTGAAAAAATGGTAAATGTCTCATTTTGAGCTCTACAGCAATCTCCATTTAAACTGTTCAAAGTTTCAGAACTTCAATGTCATGTCCTCGACCCTATGAAGTTTGAAGGTTTGAAACTTCAAGCTTCTAAAGTGTGTTTGTGTGTGTGTGTGTGTGTGTGTGTGTGTGTGTGTGTGTGTGTGTGTGTGTGTGTGTATATATATAATAGATACATGTACAGGAGGAACTAAGCAACTACATTAGAATTTGGGAGAGCTCAGTAGACAAAGTAGGCACTACATCTTATACTTAATGACCTCCCCACCCCATACACACCTACACACACAGACAACAGGGTACTGCAGACTCTGAGTGAGCCCTATATATAAGGTAGGTATTATGCTAGAATGCGAGAGAGATCTCCATACATAAGGGAGATACTATATCGGACTGTTAATAATTCCCATACATATGACAAGTAGTAAACCAGAACCTGAGAGATCTCAGTACATAATGGAGTAACACTAAGCACACTGGATATAAGAAATTAATATTTGTTATTATTGCTAAAGTTACAGTGAATGAAAACGGTGGAAATGCGGATTGTTTACTTGAGTACAAGGAATTCATTTTGTAATGTAGATTAAATGTGGGTGCGAAACCTGGTTTGAATGACTGCATTTCCATTTCTCGTGTTTTAAAATTGAAAGTGAAAAAATTTTAATATGCCCCGGGATTCTCAAAAGCTTGCACAGAGTGCATGATCGGTGCAGGAGCTCAAGCAGGCAATATGTCTGCTGTGCGATCCAGGAACAGCCTGCAGGGGCGTGCATGAGTGTTCCTGCACTAATCCTGCACAGACTAAGCCCTGGTATGTAAATAACCCCATTTGCAGGAGAAATCTATGCAAATGAGGTGATTTTGCAATCCAGGAAGCTTGCAACAGTCCATGCAAGACTAGTGCTATCTGCAGAAATGTACTCGGTTAGTAACGGAGTACATTTCTGCAAAATTCAAAACGGAGCTGTGGCATCCCCAAATAAAGGTTGCATATCATGTAGTAAGCATGCCAATGGCCAAGTATAAGGCCATTGGCATTGCAAACAATACAAAAAATACAAAATTCAACTTTTATTTTTTTAGCTGATCTCGGCTGTTTAAGTGCAGGGCAGTGGCGCAAACGGGATCAGGGGGAAATAACAAAATGAGCCTAAAGTAAGCATTCTAACTAAAATCAGTATTCTGCCATGCGAGTCAGTGACAGGCAGAAGACAACATGTACAGTGAGCAGTGGTTGCTAGGGGGTAGGCTCAGTGTGAGATACGTAACTATGCATTAGCAGGCAATCCTATGAAAATGAGGGGAAGGATAGTGAATCCCAATTTTACGAAGCATGTGAGTCAGATCCCAACAGTGTAAGAGTATGAATAGCTGGGTGCAAGCCTAGGAGGGAGGTGACATCATGGGGGTGTGTGTCATACTGTAAGCAGATTGGAGCCCTGTGGCTCAAGTTTGCTCCTAGCATAGCACAGCTAAGCTAGGGGTTGTCTAAACCTGCCTAGCACTCTTTACAAAGCTTAAGCGGGTGTGCGTGCTGCGCACTGGGTTTTACAGGAAGAAAAAATAAGTTAAACAGGAAATAGCAGCAGCATGCACATTTGAGCATTCTGTTTGCGCGGCAAGCACACTGGCTGCAACAGGAAGGCAATGGGAAGGGAAAATAGCAGTAGGAAGGTAATCAAGGAGAACTAGCTTAGCTGGCAGGTGAAATGTATCAGAATCAGCCAATTACACAGGCAGCAGACCAGCCCAGCCCAGAACGCTACTTTAAACTATGCAAACACCTTCCCCTCTGGTTTTTCCCACACTCTACACCACCGATGTAAACAAGCGGGGAACATTTAACACTCACAACAGCAAAATGATCAGGGCTGCAATAGCTATCATACAACAACTTGTGGAAGAGGCTAAGGGTGGTGAGGATGTGAATGCTGCCAACCAACCCACAGTGAGGAGATGGAGAAGAGTGTACAGACCCAGGGTAACCTACCAGGGGCTACATGAGCTGGAGATAGTGGAGTGCTATAGGGTGAACAGGGACCTCCTACAGCAAATTGTTGACCTGTGCTGGACACGCCTGACACACAGAACTAAAAGAGGGAAGCCCATCCCAGTGGGTACCAAGGTATGTGTAGGACTACAAATACTAGCTACAGGTACCTTCCAAAGGCCAACTGGGGATATGATGGGGATCTCACAGGCATCAGCATCCAAGGTACTCCAATAGTTCCTGGATGCCTTGTCAGCACATGTCGGTGACCACATATATTTCCCCAACACCAGTGAGGTGTTGTCCAGAAATATGCAACTGTTCCACCAAATAGTAGAATACCCTGAGGTAGTGAGTGCTATAGACTGCATGCACGTATGCATCAAAGCACCACCAGGTGAGAGGGGTCGAGTCTACATCAACCGCAAGGGCTTCCCCTCCATCAACTGACAGGTTGTGTGTGATGCCAAGGGCATAATAATGAATGTGTGTGCTGGCTGCCCTGGAAGCTATCACAATTCCCACATCTGGAATCTGATGCAGCTGTACCAGAGATTTGCCAGTGGGGACATCCCACACAGTCACCTAGTGGGGGATGCTGGATACACACTGGAGCCGTGGCTGATGACACCCATCAGAAATGCACACACACCTGAACAAGAACTCCATAATGAGACACACGCACAATCAAGAATTATAATAGAGCATATGTTTGGGATGCTCAAGTCATGGTTCCAGTGCCTGGACACATCCAGTGGAGCCTTGCAGTACTTACCGGCTACATGTACCCAAATTGTCCTTGTATGTCCCATGCTGCACAATATGATTCTGTGAAGATAGCTTCAGCAGGGACAAAACGGGGCAGGGCCACACAGCCCCCCCCCCCCATTAGTGCCAAGGCCTGCACAGGCACAGAGTGACTTGGAGGAGGAACAACCTGAGCTTGCCCCAGTAGGCAGAAGGAGGTGTGCCCAGTATGCCCTGGCCTTGGCAAAGAGACAACGCATAGCACATACACTGGCACAGGTGGAGCCCAGGGAATAACACCTCTCTCTGACTCTCAAATACAGTAAAAGAGATGCCAAACATTACACTACCTGTGCTTAACCATGTGTAGGGAGTGTACTATGTGCATCCGACATAGGCAGCCCTGCAGCACCACCCTCAATATTGGGACACCCACAAGGTAAGTGACTCACACATGCCAGGCAGGGGACTTCACATACCCAACAACAGTCACAGCCAGCAGGACAGGAGTAGACAAACACAAACAGAGGCCATGCTATGGCCTCTGAATGAGGCCTATGGGTAACCCCTCAGGCCTACACAGTCAAACAACAGCAGGTCAGGCAGTGGGATGTCATTTCTGAAGGGTAGGAAGTCAGAAACTAATATGTAGGTAATTAAAAGCTAAGATCTGTAGTACACTGGCATGCCTGTAGTCAGCATGATGGGTAAGCCTACAGAATGAAATGGAGTACCCAATATATTAGTACAGTCCTAGCAAATGTGTACAAGTGTCAGGTGTACCCCCCTATCCTACATAGACATTTAGTAACAGTTAGGTGTCCCCCCATTTCTGTGTAGAAATGTAGAAATAGCCAGGTGTGGCCCCCCCCCACTATGCAGAAATGGAGCAACCATCAATGCCAAATAATCAATGGATACCCTGCAGAGACAGCATGCTACCAGTTGGTGTACAATACAAAGGTCAGCACTGCAGGAGAAACTACCTGGATTCGATCCACTAATTCAATACAGACGGTCACACTGGGCATGCTCACACACTTAGAGAAATGAAGGCAATGTCAGTCAACAACATACTGAAAGGTCATACTGGGCATGCTCACACACCTAAACACATGAAGGCCATGTCTGCAAAACCAGTGGATCAGACATATCTGGCAGATGCAGTTGTTAGCACCACTCATGCCATGCACACACAGTGGATAGGAATACAGACATATATGTAAGGACAACACACTATAATAAGCCAAAGGTAGACATACTTAGATGTGTGGAAGAGGGAGACTGTGACAAGGAGCCATCCAGACCTGTCCCACCCAGCACACAGCCAAATGGCACAAACACATGAGGTTCAGATGTCACTCACTGCAGATACTAGCCACTAGTACCTGTCAGCATTACAGACTATGTGGTGCATGTGACAGCTGTGCAACATGACTGTACAAGGAAGTAGTCATCGAGCAGCTGTATACACGTACCTGTGAAATATGAACCTGTGTGTGCCCGCATGTAGCATGTCAACCCCTAGATGACTGGGTTATAGCCCATGCACCCATGCTGCCCTCCCCATAGCCCTACTATGATAAGCCTGCTAAGATTATCCACTGTGAAATACACCTTTGGGAGAATTGTAGCCCAGTAATCTCCATGGTGCATCCCATAACTGTGTACTGCTGTAGTGTGATAAACTAGTTAAGTAGGACTTCTAATCCCAGACTTGGCAAGCATGTGTGTGTGTGTGTGTGTGTGTGTGTGTGTGTGTGTGTGTGTGTGTGTGTGTGTGTGTGTGTGTGTGTGTGTGTGTGTGTGTGTGTGTGTGTGTGTGTGCGTGTCTGTCTGTCTCTGACTGTATAGAGAGCAATGCGTTTTAGGGGAGTCACACTCCCTACAATTCAACTGCTCAGCTTTGGCAAGGCTGCTGATGTCATCCACCTAGAAATACACCTCTGTGAGGTAATTAGCCCAGTAATCTACATAGCGCATCTTGTAACTGCGTATTGCTGTCGTGAGAGAAAGTAATTAGGTAGGTGTTCTAATTCCAGACATGGCAAGTGTGTGTCTGTCTGTGTAAAGAGCAATGCATTTTAGAGTAGTCACACTCCCTATAATTCATATGCTCAACTTTGGCAATCCTGCTGATGTCATTCATTGTGAAATACACCTTTGGGGAAGAAGCACTCCAGTAATCCCTGTGGTGTGCCCTATAACAGCTCCATGCTGTAGTGTGATATAGGCCTCTGCTAGGGGTTCTGTACCCACACATGTCAGTTGTGGATGTTTTGTGTGTATGTCACTGTCTGTGTAGAGAGCAATGCAATTTAGGCCAGTTACACTCAGTACATTTGAAATGTCCTACTTTTGAAATCCTGCTGATGTCATTCATTGTGAAATACACCTTTGGGGAAGAAGCTTTCCAGTAATCCCTGTGGTGCATTCTATAACAGCTCCATGCTGTAGTCTGGTATAGATCTCTGTTAGGGATTCTATACCCACACATGTTGGTTGTGGATGTTTTGTGTGTGTGTTACTGTCTGTGTAGGGAGCAATGCATTTTAGGCTAGTCACACTCACTACAATTCGAATGTCCTACTTTGGCAATCCTGCTGATGTCATCCAATGTGATATACACCTTTGGGGAAGGAGCACTCCAGTAATCTCCGTGGCGTGTACTATAACTGTGTAGTGCTGTAGTGTAATAAACTAGTTAAGTAGGGGTTCTACTTCCAGACATGACAGGTATGCGTGTGCGGGTGTGTGTGTGTGTTTGTAACTTGTATCCTGTGTGGAGGTGGTTATGAGTGTGTGACACCTGTCTCCAATGTGGAGCAGGGTTTTTCATATTTCTTATGTGGTGGCCCTACTATATATCACAATGACCACCATACAGGGATAACAGATGTGAAATAGCTGAGAGGCTGGGGTGCAAAGCCATACCCATACATGTGACATCAGGGCCAGGCAATCACAGTTAGCAACCCCAGTATTACCCAGAGCACACTCTCAACCCATGTCTCATACACACACACACACATGCCTAGGCAACAGCCAATATGTGGGTAGTACACTGCATATTGGCCACTGATAGCAACTATAGAGTAATAGCAGAGGGATACAGAGGGCATGGCACCATGTCCATCTGTCCAATATGCATGTGCATGCAAACAGTGCACCTTCCCCATGTTCCCCAATGGACACCTGCAACACCTGTGGTGCCATCACATGTGACCCACAAAGGACATACCATGCCTGACAACATGCCCTGTATGAACAGATGCCACTGACACCAGTGAATGCCATTAGCATGCTATCAATGTAGATGCAGGGTAAACCTGCTGACCATTACCACTTCCCGCCACAGGTGGGCAAGACTGGCACATCTGATGATAATCTGTGTTCACAACATGGGCCAGACACCCCAGGTACAGTTCCACATGTCACTGTACATGCATGTGGGGGGTTTGCACATCCCAGACACAATCCATGTCATGGACTAAGGAACACATACATGGCAAGCGATGCACAGCATTGACCACACATAATAGTCACCCAGGTGATTGGATGGGGGATGCAATACCCACCTGTGTGGGCAAATGCAGAAACTACAGCCCTGAGCCACAATTCAGACCACTGTCATGTGGCCTGATGCCAAGGTGTATCCATCACCTAGCCTTGTATAGCCATCTGGCACAGTCGACCACCACACACCCATGCAGATATGCATCTATGCATGTCAGTACTGGCACCCTGTGTGTTTGTGTGTGTGTGTTGTATGATGCGTATGATCACATACACACTCACTACAACTGCCATTGACATACTGAAGAATGCTGTCTGATGTCAGACACCTCCCCATACCCTTTGCCCATAGAATCTCTGTACAACCTGTGTGGTGCATGTCATACCTGCACAGTGATGTGTTGTGGCAATCCCACTACTAATGAATTGTAATCCTGGCCCTGCCAAGTGTGCCAATGTGTGTGCGTCCCTGTGAGAGTGCAGCTGTGTCAACTCTGGCACCTGTTCATGTGGACAGGCAGGTGTACGTCACCTACCGCATAGCTACCATATCCCTGTTGCAGATTTCACTCACTATCACATATATGTTCTGAGGGATCCACAACAGTTAACCCATGTGGCACATCCAATAAATGCATAGGACTGTGATAGCACTACATAGTCATCAGGGGTTTGATACCCTGTACTGGTAGATGTGTAACACAAGCATGCTTAAGTTTTACTCTTCCACCCCTCCCTGATTTGTCTTTGCCTATGTCCGCCTCACTCACACCCTCTCTGGTGAATGTGGAAACCTAAACCTGCTTTGCTTAGGCAGCAGCATGTGTATTTTAAGTGATGGTCATGATCAGTTGATGGCCTCTGCATGAATTGCAGCCCTCCCCTAGCTGATTGCATGTGGTACAGCTGTGGTAACATTCCCATAGCCAATTGCATGGAAACACACTCCAATATCTAGGAACATCATGTTGGTTTTGGCCCTTTTCATTCAGTGTGAGCAGGAACCAGATCTGTTGTTTGGCAAACAGCATCTCAGATGGATTGGGGATTTACCTCTAACAACATACACTGTGGAAACAGGGCAACACACAGGAGGGGGATGTGCCTGACCTGACTACAGACTGTAAGTGCTGCTATACATTTTACAGTGAGCTGATCGAAGGAAGGACACTCAGCAAACTCGGAGCTACAATATATAACATTAAGTATCCTGTTTTTTGTTTATTTTGTTCTTTATTTCTTTGTTGTTTATAGCACTTTGTGTACTGTGTATTTTTTCTAGCTAGTTTCACTGTGTGTGAGGTATTAACTGGAAATTGTCCACTCTTATTAAGCATCTGTTGGGTTGTTTGTTTATGATAACTTGTCGCAGTTAAACTCTTTTTTTCTAGTGGCTCCTTTAGCTGTTTAAAACTTTCATTTAAAGGCTCACTGCTGCTTTTCAGCTGGGAGTAACATTTCTGCTATTTGTTTCCCACCCTCCCTCCCTGTTGGTATAGTGTTTTTATAGTTGGTGGCTTTGCAGTTGCCCGCCCCTAGTGTAAATTTGATCTGGGACCCTCCTCCCAGTCTAGTGTCATTACCTCATTCTACCCAGTACAGGGAGAGCATTTGAGAAGGCCAATCAGCTTAGTTTCTGCTACTCCTTTCTCTCTTTCCTTTCTCTCTTTCCCAAAAAAAAAAAAAAAAAAAATTATCTGCTTTTACTGTATTTGTGTTTTTTCCTACATTATTTTGCTTTTGCGTCATCTTAAAAGTACTCAGTTGTATTTATTACTGCTTGGTGTAACTCATTGTAAGCCTTTTAGTTTAAGCACTTGGGCTTCAGACCAGTTTTACATTAGGAAGGTTTGTGGTCTGCACTGTAGTGGCAGAACAGGTAGCTTACATCCTTCTAAGTTGGGAACTGCTGATTGAGGGCTCAGTGTCTGTTATTCTAAAAGTGTATTAATTCTGGTTTAAGCACTTGGGCTTGAGGCCAGTTATTTTACATTAAGAGGGTTCGTGTTCTGCACTCTTGTGGGAGGAGAGGCTGGACTCTGTCCTTCTGAGCTGGGAATTTCTAGTTAAAGCTTATAGTGCCTATATATTTGAACTGCTTCTTACTGAAATTGGTACACCTCGTTTGCTGTAGCATAGACTAGATCCAGGCCTGCTGAATCTAGCTTTGTTTGTATAACTTGAGCACTAATCCAGGCATTCTTTAAAGTATTCAGTTGTATTTATTACTGCTGGTAGTAACTTGATTAAAGTGTAGCTATCATTTCTAAGTCTTTTGGATTAAGCACTTGGGCTTCAGACCAGTTGTTTTACATTAGGAAGGTTTGTGGCCTGCACTGTGGTGGCAAGACAGGTAGCTTACATCCTTCTAAGTTGGGAACTGCTGATTGAGAGCTCAGTGTCTGTTATTCTAAAAGTGTATTAGTTCTGGTTTAAGCACTTGGGCTTCAGGCCAGTTATTTTATGTTAAGAAGGATTGGGTCTGCACTCTTGTGGGAGGAGAGGCTGGACTCTGCCCTTCTGAGCAGGGAATTTCTGGTTAGAGGCTTATAGTGCCTGCATATTCTAACTGTTTCTTACTGAAATTGGTACACCTTCTTTGCTGTAGCATAGACTAGATCCAGGCCTGCTGAATCTAGCTTTATTTGTATGCTTGTTGTTTGTTTATTTCCCTGAAACACTAATTCCACCTAAAACGGGCCTTTTTAGCACTTCTGTGGATCCCTAGTGATATCTGCATTGCTTACTGTACTTATTTCCTTGTTTCACTTGAAAGAAAGTTACTGTTTGTCGTTTTTGCATTTAAGTTACCTGTAACACATTGCATTTAAGTTACCTGGCACTTGCTCACTAAAGCAATTATATAAGTCAGCTCTAAAAAATTAAAAGCACTACACCCTCACAAACTCCCCTTGAGTACCTTGTTCCCCATTGGCCCTTTTTTCAATTATAAAGGAATTTCCAATACTATTCTAGCATGTCCAAAGGTCAGTTGTCAATCTCCTCTCAGGTCCAGCTGGTGAATCTGGGAATCTTGAGGCAATGTTACAACTGCCTCATGTACACAGACAACCCTCTCCTCCTCCCAACAAATTCCAACACATGTGAGAGATGCAACCATATAGCCAAACTGGAGGCTAAGCTCTCTCAACTCAGTACTGGTGTAACCAGTCAGGAGGAGAAGGAAACCACACTCACTACAATTCCAGTCTCACATAGACCTACCACGACAACAAACCAAACACATAAACACACAAAACGCATCGGAGGCTCTAAATAAAATCTGCCTAAGCAGCAGAGACCTCCAAAGCAGACACCCAAGCAACCGCTACCCCAAAACAAAACACGTGCAACACATAGCTCACAAAGCCAGTGTGCCGAACAGTCACAGCCCTTAAGGCTAAACAACACACTGATACACTTGTAATAGGTGACTCTATCATCAGGCACACTGACGTCCCGCTCACCAGGCTGAACAAGGAGAAGGTCACGGTGAGCTGCCTGTCGGGCTAGGATCGCCACATAACACAAGCACTCAGGTCACTCCAAGGCAAGTACAAATATGACTCAGTCATTGTCCATGCTGGAGTGAATGACCTGAGACGTACCTCCCTGAGCTACATGAAAAGAGACATAGAGGAGCTCTCTGAGCATGTAGCCCAGGCCGGTATGACCCTGACCTTGAGTAGCATCTTACCCTCACCAAGAATGATGCCACAATATGAAGACAAGATGATCAATTTCAACAATTGGCTTAAGTGTTGGTGTCATTCAAAGGGGATCCAATGCCTGTCAGCCTGGGATGACATGCTCGACAAGCCACGATGCTTCGCTAGGGACGGCTTGCACCTGTCACCCCTGGGCTTTCGGATATTGGCAAAGGCTCTTGCTACCCCATAGTGCCTTTTAGGCAAGGCTCAAAGACAAACCCACCTCCATAGGTATCACAAGGGATAAGAAACTAAGAGTAATGCTATAGCATGTACTAATCGCTGAAACTTCCTTGCTGAGAACTGATATTGGCATCTTTAGGGTAGTCACACTCCCTACAATTCATATGCTCAACTTTGGCAAGGCTGCTGATGTCATCCACCTAGAAATACACCTCTGTGAGGTAATTAGCCCAGTCATAGTGCATCTTGTAACTGTGTATTGCTGTCGTGTGAGGAAGTAATTAGGTAGGTGTTCTAATCCCAGACATGGCAAGTGTGTGTCTGTCTCTGTAAAGAGCAATGCATTTTAGAGTAGTCACACTCCCTACAATTCATATGCTCAACTTTGGCAATCCTGCTGATGTCATTCATTGTGAAATACACCTTTGGGGAAGGAGCACTCCAGTAAACCCTGTGGTGTGCCCTATAACAGCTCCATGCTGTAGTGTAATATAGACCTCTGTTAGGGGTTCTGTACCCACGCATGTTGGTTGTGGATGTTTTGTGCGTGTGTCACTGTTTGTGTAGAGAGCAATGCAATTTAGGCCAGTTACACTCAGTACATTTGAAATGCCCTACTTTTGAAATCCTGCTGATGTCATTTATTGTTAAATACACCTTTGGGGAAGGAGCTTTCCATAATCCCTGTGGAGCATCCTATAACAGCTCCATGCTGTAGTGTGGTATAGATCTCTGTTAGGGATTCTATACCCACACATGTTGGTTGTGGATGTTTTGTGTGTATGTCACTGTCTGTGTAGAGAGCAATGCATTTTAGACTAGTCACACTCACTACAATTTGAATGTCCTACTTTGGCAGTCCTGCTGATGTCATCGAATGTAATATACACCTATGGGGAAGGAGTACTCCAGTAATCTCCGTGGCGTGTACTATAACTGTGCAGTGCTGTAGTGTAATAAACTAGTTAAGTAGGGGTTCTACTTCCAGACATGACAGGTATGTGTGTGCGGGTGTGTGTGTTTGTAACTTGTATCCTGTGTGGAGGTAGTTGTGAGTGTGTGACACCTGTGCCCAATGTGGAGCAGGGTTTTTCATATTTCTTATGTGGTAGCCCTAATATATATCACAATGACCACCATACAGGGATAACAGATGTGAAATAGCTGAGAGGCAGGGGTGCAAAGCCATACCCATACATGTGACATCAAGGCCAGGCAATCACAGTTAGCAATCCCAGTATTACCCAGAGCACACTCTCAACCCATGTCTCATACACACACGCACACACACACACATGCCTAGGCAACAGCCAATAAGTGGTTAGTACACTGCATATTGGCCACTGATAGCAATTATAGAGTGATAGCAGAGGGATACAGAGGGTATGGCACCATGTCCATCTGTCCAATATGCATGTACATGCAAACAGTGCACCTTCCCCATGTTCCCCAATGGACACCTGCAACACTTGTGATGCCATCATATGTGACCCACAAAGGACATACCATGCCTGACAACATGACCTGTATGAATAGATGCCACTGACACCAGGGAATGCCATTAGCATGCTATCAATTTAGATGCAGGGTAAACCTGCTGACCATTACCAGTTCCCGCCACAGGTGGGCAAGACTGGCACATCTGATGATAATCTGTGTTCACAACATGGGCCAGACACCCCAGGTACAGTTCCACATGTCACTGTACATGCATGTGGGGGGTTTGCACATCCCAGACACAATCCATGTCATGGACTAAGGAACACATACATGGCAAGAGATGCACAGCATTGGCCACACACAATAGTCAGCCAGGTGACTGGATGGGGGATAGAATACCCACCTGTGTGGGCAAATGCAGAAACTACAGCCCTGAGCCACAATGCAGACTACTGTCATGTGGCCTGATGCCAAGGTGTATCCATCACCTAGCCTTGTATAGCTTTCTGGCACAGTTGACCACCACACACCCATGCAGATATGCACCTATGCATGTCAATACTGGCACCCTGTGTGTTTGTGTGTGTGTTGTATGATGCATATGATCACATACACACTCACTACAACTGCCATTGACATACTGAAGAATGCTGTCTGATGTCAGACACCTCCCCATACCTTTTGCCCATAGAATCTCTGTACGACCTGTGTGGTGCATGTCATACCTGCACAGTGATGTGTTGTGGCAATCTCACTACTAATGAATTGTAATCCTGGCCCTGCCAAGTGTGCCAATGTGTGTGCGTCCCTGTGAGAGTGCAGCTGTGTCAACTCTGGCACCTGTTCATGCGGATAGGCAGGTGTACGTCACCTACCGTATAGCTACCATATCCCTGTTGCAGATTTCACTCACTATCACATATATGTTCTGAGGGATCCACAACAGTTAACCCATGCGGCACATCCAATAAATGCATAGGACAGTGATAACACTACATAGTCATCAGGGGTTTGATACCCTGTACTGGTAGATGTGTAACACAAACATGCTTAAGTTTTACTCTCCCACCCCTCCCTGACTTGTCTTTGCCTATGTCTGCCTCATTCACACCCTCTCTGATGAATGTGGAAACCTAAACCTGCTTTGCTTAGGCAGCAGCATGTGTATTTTAAGTGATGGTCATGATCAGTTGATGGCCTCTGCATGAATTGCAGCCCTCCCCTAGCTGATTGCATGTGGTACAGCTGTGGTAACATTCCCATAGCCAATTGCATGGAAACACATTCCAATATCTAGGAACATCATGTTGGTTTTGACCCTTTTCATTCAGTGTGAGCAGGAACTAGATCTCTTGTTTGGCAAACAGCATCTTAGATGGATTGGAGATTTACCTCTAACAACATACACTGTGGAAACAGGGCAACACACAGGAGGGGGATGTGCCTGACCTGACTACAGACTGTAAGTGCTGCTATACTGCATTTGGAGTAATGTTGGTTTAACAGTGTGTGTGTGAATATGGCTGTTGTACATGTCTCAATACCTGCCCTGTCAGTTCCATGTTTATGAGGAATCCCCATCTACAGGGTCATCTGCAGACTGGGCAGTGTGTTGTGCCTTTGGTTTCATATGTTAGCCACAGAGCACCTATCTGTGGACTGCAGAATGAGTATGAGAATTGCTGTCTATAGATGGTAACAGCCATGAGAGTTACTGACTTCATATCCCTCATAGGACATATGGTGCAACAAACCCTGTTACGACAGTAAATGTATGAGGTTATCACAGCAACATGTCAATATTGGCCCTCTGTATGTGCTTCCAGCCACAACTCTGTCAACCTTTGTACATATGTCATACATGAAGAGGTGCACATGTGCTGTACACCATAATTAGTGTCATCATATCTGATAACAAGCCAGTGAGAGATCAGACTGCTACACATTATGTACAGTAGGGGTTATATGTGGTAACATAACCTGGACATTCTGTGGATGTCTGTACAGTACTGAGGGTTGTGTACTTATGGTGACTGTTGACAGTGTGTGTATTGTTAATACATACTTTAGCCTGTGTACAGACTGTGGTTGATGGCATTGTTCTAGGTCCCATCCTATCTAATGTTACATGCTGCTCCACTGTATGGTACCATATTGGCTTACATGTTTGTATGGCCATACACACACATGTCCCATACCACAGACAGCTATCAGACCAAACTGTGTAGCTGCCCAGTATATGTAGGGTCAGTCTGTGAGTGGCACATATGAGGATGGTGTCAAACAGATAGTCCATATACTGTTATATTATGCTAGCTTAACATATGTGGCTGTGGCTGTGTTCACATTGGTTGTGGTTATGCACTTTCATACAGATGTATCATACCCTGTGCTGTGACATGCCTGTATAGCCTGCTATATATGCAGGTACATGTGCATTCCCCCATAGGAGATGTAGGCCAGTGTTGAGCCAGTCTGCCTGTAGCCTGCACAGTGCATTCTTACATGCCTAGCAGCTTAGTGTACTTACCCAGTGAGATATCAAGTGCAAAAACTTGCCAGATGTACTGCTGATGGGCCTCCCTTAGCAGTCATGTATGTCAGACAGAGCAGTGGGATGCTGTACAGATGTATGTCAATATATAGTGGGTAGTATGTGTCCATGGCACCTCTGTACCAGCAGTTATTATGTGTCAGACCAGACAGGGGTGTGTGAATGGAAAACCTATGGTGGCAAATGTATACCAGTCATTATGCATTATACCCATCTACATGGCTGTCAACATCCATAATGTCAGGCATGGTACACATGTTTTGACTAAGGGGTTATGTGTATATCTCTGGACTGTACAGAGTGTGCCATAATGTCCACATATATTGGCCAATATTTCTGCTGTAGTCCACAGGGGCATTACGTGCAAGCAGCAGTACTTTACTAGGATGTCTGTCAGTAGCCAATGGCACACATGTGATAAGCAGATGTGACATCCCACACACACCATGTCTGTGAAGACAATCCCAGTTACAGTAGCAATATTCTACTAATATACCTGGTATACATACCTGACATCCCCTTGCATTACAACTTTGGGACTATAGAGGCTGGGGTAGGGCTACGCTCCTTGTCCAGGACATATGGTGAACATATATGTACATATAATTATCCAGATATCTATATATATGATTACACATGTGTAGTATTTCCAATTACCACTGTCATGGCAACCACTACTAGAAATCCCTACATCATGTGGGTACGATCCCTTTACCTTTCCTGTGTGATGGACATCCATCCTGTGTGTGGGCATCAGTGTTACAGACAGCAGGTAGCAATACCTCTTACAGGAGAGCCAGCACACTCAGGGCAGCTAGATATTTGTAGGAGGTTCATGAACTACATACAGAGTATGAGTAGAGTTGTGTTGTGCTTTGTATAGTACTGGTGTTACAGGGTGTGTGTGTACATACTAGTTTACCTTGGAATGCAGTCTGTCTGCATAGCTCTCAACTGTGGGCCTATCCTCTTGGTGGCCAGAGGTATGTCTATCATGTTTTGTCTGTCCACTACACAGGTCCTGTGTCAGATATTTCACTGGCAGTGTGTGTATTGAGTGCTATCAGTACATGGCTATATCCATTTATGTTTCTAACCACAATTCCCTGACTAAGAGTATGTTACATACTATTCTGTAACACCAGCAATTTGCTTAGTATATGGAAACAGTTTTCCACATATGTGCCTGTGTTCCAGCCATTGTCCTCCACCTACATACCAAGCTTTGCACATATGACATGCTGTCAGGGGTTGGTCTGTAGTGGGCTGTGAGTATATCACACTGCCATTGCTGCCATCAATCCACTGCTGTTGTATCCCCCACACATCCGGTGGGGCCATATATGTGTGGGCATCACCTACACAATACATGTCTGTCCTTATGCACTCCAGAGGCCAGTGTATGTAACAGTGCTATAATGCCCTGTATTATTGAGTCTGGGGGGCACCATAAATTACCTAAGCTGTTACAAATGTGGGGGTATCAGTGGTGAGCTGCCTTAAGGTACCTGGATGTACAGTATGGTATACTTCATCTATATTTACATTACTTACATAAAGTGGGTTAATGCAGGCCTACTGCCTCATGCCATACAGACTGTTCTGTTTGCCAGTGTGCTTGTGATGGTGTCAGTTATGCCTTGTTATGTAACAGTTAGATCCATTTGGTCAACTGAAGACTTTACCACCTAGTGATTTTGTTCAGAGTGTAGATAGAGGCTGCTGAACTATACAACTGCATTACATACTGTTGATTGGTTGGTATCCTGTGACCCAGTCTGTCTTTACTGTTGTACAATTTGCAGGGCTTGGCCTGGACAGCAACAGTTGTGAACCTTTCCAGACTACTGTATTAGTCTAACTGTTTCACAGTTAAACAGCTATATGACATGGCATATAGAACTGTAATAGTACACAATTAAAGGTTTCCATTTCTGGAAACGTGTGTGGTGTTATATCCTATGACCTCTCTGTGGGTATATGTTGCAGACAACGATTGTCATTTGTATGGGGGCCCATACAGTGTCCATTTGTTCAGGTGTTACCTGTAGGCATAGTGGCTGTTCCATATTGTGTGCACCTTCTACATATGCATCTGCGTGTGTATGTGTAGATATATATATATATATATATATCTGTATCTGTATATCTGTGCCTGTGTATTTGTATTCTGGGGATATTGATAGCTTCCACATTTTACATTTCCTATGGGAGGCAGACTGTACTGCATGATATATTGCCAATACCAGCCTGACATCAAGCTGCAGTGGTGCAGCTGTAGCGTTGTCACCTCACAGCAAGAAGTTCTCCTGTTCGATTCTCGGCTGGAGCATCTTCTGTGTGGAGTCTGCATGTCCTCCCTGTGGTTGAGTGGAGTTCAAAAGACATGTGTGAATGGGTGTGGCTTTGTTGGGTGTCAGATTGGCACCTTGGCACCATAAAAATCAACTGCCAATCATTAGTGGACTGCAATTCTGCTGTGGTGACCCCTAACTGGGGAAAAGCTGAAAGAAGAACAACATCATACAGGTGGGATGTAGTACTGTCTGTGCCCATGTTGTGCCAGGTCCTGGTTATAGGTGAATGTGTTTGGTGGTGGGAGGAGTTATGCCTATTCATACAAGACATATAGTGTGTGGGGCCTCTCAACCCCATTAACGGTGTGCATGTGGATATATTTGTTTCTGTTAATCTACCATTGCTATCTACATATGTATGGCTGTATATATATCTGCATATACATATGTAACTTGCTGTGTATATGTAGACATATATGTGTCAATGTAGGCTATTGCATGTATATATGTTTATATATATGTATATATTTCTAAGAATATATATATATATATATATATATATATATATATATATATATATATATATATATATATATATATATATATATATATATATATATATAGATCTACATATATAGATAAGTTGTATCTGTTTAGATATTAATATATTTACACGCACACATACAGCTAGATGTTGGTGTACATTCTCTGTACTGTTGCATGACTGGCCTGGATGATATGATTATGCAAACATCAAATGTGCGTCTATGAGGCATGGCTTAGTGGTAAATTACTTTGGCTGTGGTATGGAAGGTCCTAGGTTTGAGCCTTGCACGAGCTGTTTATTTTGTTGCTGAGCAGAACACAGGCCATTTGATATAAAGTGATTAAGGCACTTTAAAGCAGTTGTAAGCGGGTTTGCACGTGCTTGCGTGGAGCTAAGCACTGCTAACATCCAGTTATAATGTCTTTCATTTAGCTTCTAAATTGCTTAACCTGTGTAGGCATAGCTTACCCCTGCACAAACAGGCTTAAACCTGCTTACTACTGCTTAAAAGTGCTTACTCCTGCTCAACCTCGTGCTAATTTCCTTAAAAGAAAAGAAAAAGGGGTTGATAGGAAAGGGGTGAAAAATGGGGCACAAAGAGGGAAAGACAGTAGGGATAGTAGCCAGGGATGTGCAGGAAGGATGTAGGGAAGGTCCATAGCTGCCCATTTGTTCTACAGCAACAGCTGCGCATATACACTGAATTTGTAGGTGGAATTGGACACGCAAACCCCTGGGTGGGGGGGGACAACAATAATTAATTGCGATGCCAATTAGACTGGATTACATGTGTCCAGTGGACACGTGTGTGAAATGGACAGCTATGTATGGGGTGGAATTTTTTTTTGTGGGAACAGACTGCCCATTTTTTTTTAGATGAGAGTGGGATGTTGGGGAGGGGTAGTAGGTATATTTGGGGAGGTAGGTTGGGTAGGTTAACAGACAAGACAAACAAGACACATACAGGGGTGGTATATGACACATGTGGGGGGTAAACACCTTGGACGGGAAGAGGTGTTTGGAAGTCACAAGCCCATGAGCCCCCAAATGGAAACAGTGAGACTGAGGTCCCTACCCATGGGCAGTCACCACTGCACTTTCACAGCCTCAAAGGTGGCTGTGCTGGGAGCTGGGTAAGAAGGGCAGGCTCACCCTCTAATTGCACCATACAGCCCTCAAGCTGGCATAGCTTGTCTTGAATCTCCTTGTTGAGCTCACTACGCACCATGGCCCGGACCTGATGGTGGGTGACATGTACCTCTCCACCCCCTCTCCCATGGGGGCTGAGCCCCATCCCCTGCAGCGGTTCCACCCAAAGGTGGTGCAGGGCCAACAGAGGAGGAGGTCCCAGGCTGGACCCCAGATGTGCTGGTGCCCAGCACCATGACCAGCTGAGGTGGGACAGCTGAGTCCTCTGGGACCAGCCTTCCCATACGAGCTACAGTGTTGCAGTTTTAAGAAAGATATCAGTTAGTAATCGTCAACAGCATTCAGGATTAGTTATAACAACATGCATATGTATTCCCATTAACCCACGATACCAGGTTTACAACAGTTGCAGAGCGAGCAGAGCACATGCATATATGGGACAATAGTGGCCATTACAACAGCATGCAGGTTTCATTGATGGCAACAGGCCACCAATATGAGAGTATTTTAACATGGCACATGCATAGAACCAAATCCGAATATTTATATACCAATAGGACATATGTCCCAACACAAATTTTGAGTTTACACGCACCCATTGAGATATGTAATTAGGTTATTGTTGCACATATGGAGGGGGAGAGAGAGAGAGAGAGAGGTCAATTAACAACTAATATATCCCTGTAGTTTTCACAACTTTCTTAGTCACTGCAGTGATCTGTCCCTTACATGTATTATTACACTACCCAATGTCCTTACTTTGTACAATGGTATGTTTGTTGATTAGTATATACGTGGACTGTGTCTTATGTATAGTCTACATCTCTTAACCATTGTACCTGTTGAGGAAATCATTGTTAACACTATCTGACGGTTTCTACACATACTCCCAGATTCCATGCTTGTGGACAAGTATATAAGTGAACTGTGTTGTACCTACAGTCTACACCTCTTACCTTGTATAGCTGTTGAGAAAATCATTGTTAACACTACCTGACGATTTCTACACATACTCCCAGATTCCATGTTGATGTTATACACATACCTAACAATCTGTTATTGCACACACTGTGGTCATGGCTTGACAGGATGCAGGTGTTAATGTGACATATTTTGAGAATAGCTGTCATACACTTTGGGTGAGATGCTACGATGACAGGTTTGTTTTCATATACATTCTCTGACTATGTACAGGTCTGACTATCAGTTATATGTCAGTAAAAGCTGCCTACATTTCTTGGATCATCACACTGATTTGTCAGGGGAACAGGTTACCGGGTGGCAAGTTTGGGCCATTTATCTGGGTATGCTGGACAGATCAGAACAGGTGAGGGGTATGACTATGCACACAGTTTACTACCTGAACATTCGCCCACAGTCTGTACAGTTGATGGTTATGATTATGCTTACAGCGTGCTATCTGAACATTCTAGCAAAGTCTGTACAGTTGGGTAAACTCTGTACAGTTGTTGGGTATGATTATGCATATAACTTACTACCACTCCCGGGATTCAAACTCCTGCTGTGTATGGTAAAAATATTATAACTGACATCATAGCACAGTGTGCTAGCAGGGAATTGATGTAAAGCATTCCAATGTTTCCTGTGTAAGTTTTCCTCAGTTGTACAATATGACTGACCTCTTGGGACTTCTAGCATTGTTATACTGAACTTCCTACACATTTTATCTGCATTCAACAGTGAGGGTAACACTGCTTAATACAACAGTACTATTTATGGAATGCAACATTGCAACAACATATGAAAGCAGAATGTACACAAGCACTCCAGGGGTTATACTTTTATTTACAAGATATTACACCTTTATTTACACACTACTTATATGACAGTCTTCCTGCCATATTGTCTAGTTTATTCAGTACATCCCATACACAATACATTTTTATACTGGTACATCACTTTCTAGAGCTGTTATATTTATTTGTTATGATAGTACATGCAAGATTATTACTAACCTGCCTCGCGATGCAGCCTTTGCAGCCTAGCAGCATGGGCTTGCTGGTTCGCAGCCCCCTCATCTGCAGCTGTCAGAGAAATACAGTGATATTTAGTCATTACCTATCCTTAGTATACACAAGCTAGGCAATCATTATCTACATAGTAAAATGAGTACTTACTCAGTGCTGGGGCATTGGCCATCTGCCTTGATTCTTGGATCCACTGCTCCAAGTGATTCCCCCCTCCACCGCTTCAGGTCAGCATGGTGATACCTGACCTGCTCACCAGTCCAGGGGATACCAGTGGCACTGGTGAGGTCACAGGCAAGACTGTCCCATGCCTCAACTTTATACTGAGAGCCCTGGTACTGGCCCTGCAGTAGTCTCTGCTCATGGTGTTTTACCAGGAGCCATACCATGAATCTGGACTCCTGGGTGCCCCAGCGCAACACTCTAAATCGAGTGCCTTCCCCAACTCCAGCCATTTTGCCTACAGTAGGGAGCTGCAACCAGTTCTGGGAAATATTCATGCCTGTGGGTTTTAAATATACCCGATTTTCTGCACTTTCCCATGATTGGATGGTTTTGAAAAGGCTAAGCAATAGGCACACCTGCTTACCTAATGTTGGCATTGCTTAAAGGGGTATACCACTGGGCAGATTGAGTTAGCCAGCCTACACATTACTTACACCAACTAAGCTGAGCTGTGCAATGCTTAGCATTGCTTAATATTTAATTTGCATTATATTTTCCTTTTGGCATTGATTTATTATTCATTACATGTTGTATATGTGTCTGGTATCCGTGATTCATGTGTACGTACAATGTATGGGGTACTGGGGACTTCAACACTTTATTACAATAGCACCTCACATCTGCCCTTACTACAGTGCTCCATTTCACATATTTATGTTATGTAGCAGGTTATACAACAACACACTGTACACAGATTCCTTTCACATGTTCAGTTTGATTTTCCTATGGTGAGGATTTATTTGGTGAAACCTCAATTCTATGGAATGTTATGATGGCTTAGTGGTTAACTACTGTGATGGTAGTATACAGGGGCTTGGGTTTGTGCCTTGCAGTGGCTGTTGATTTTGTTGCTGGGCAGAACACTGGCCATTGGATACAGAGTGATTAAGGCACTTTAAAGCAGTTGTAAGCAAGTTTGCATGGAGGTAAGCACTGCTTACTTCCAGTTACAGTTTCTTACACTCAGTTAGCTTCTACATTGCTTAATCTGTGTAGGCAGTGATTACCCCCGTGCAAACGCACTTAAACACACTTCCTAGTGCTTACATATGCTTACTACTGCTTATTCGTGCTTAAACCTGCGTACTAGTGACTTATTCATTATGACACTGACACTTCACATGTGCATTTCCTGCAGTACTCCAGTTCATGAATATATGTTATTTAGTGGGTTTTGCAACAAAAATATTGGTTATAACATGCTTTGCCATGTAAAACAGACTGCGCTGCAGTGGGACTCGAACCAGGGATACCTGCTCATTAGGTGAATGCTCTACCCACTACACTATTGCTGTGCTGCTTCATTTGCATATATCTTCCTTGTTATCCTCTTCAGCCTTTCATGCTGCTATGACTGTAGATTAGCAGTGGGCACACCTGCACACTTACAGTTAGCTGTACTCAGAGTTAAAAAAAAATAAAAGGGTTTCTTCATTTAATTTATGTTGCTGTTGTACACATGGGGGACTGCTGGTGGGGATATGCGGACACCTATGAGCAGTCTTCCTCATTTCTTACCACTTTCTGCTGTTCTACATTGCAGGGGCGTGTTTATTCTGAAAGCTCTGCTCTCAGACACACCCCTGCACTCGTACACACTCCGTGTAAGCCTAGGAGCTCGGGCAGTGTGCCTTATTAATATGCATGGAGCTCTACCATCTAACTCCTAAACAGGTGCTTCCATGCAGGACTAATCTAGTCTTGCATGGAAGTTTAGTAAATCCAGGGGAAGGTCACCTGACCCTGGATTTTTTTTCTCTTTATTCATTGATGTATTTTTATATAGTGGTTCGTTATGGCTGTTTTCATGGATTTCATATACTTCTTTTGATAGTATTGTTTAGATTACTGTTGAAATTAAGAGTGTGTTGCAATTTGTAAATCTATTAACTAGCTAAGTGTTTTTAATTAGTTATATATGTGGAATTTAAATGCAATATTGATTGTAATTTCAGATGCTGAAGAAGCCTGATTGTAGCAAGTCAGAAGCGCTTAGTCTGGAGTCATTCAACATATTTTGATGTCTTTTATTCATTAAAGTTCTTGTGTCCATGCTGGAGCCGTACTGTCTTTGTGGATATTCTCATTAGCTTGGCATTTTGGGTCGTTTAAAGTGTGGTTACTATATCACAACCTGACTGATCTGCCACATATATGGAAGGTATTATATAAGATCCTGAGTGATCCCCCTGCAAAAATATTATACAAAGGTGTAACTAAGGAGGAGCAACGGGAGTAGCTGCCCTAGGTGCAAGGTGTTAGGGGTCACGATTTGCAGATTTCAGTGCCGCAGTAGTGAATTACTGACATTACATTACTGAGTCAAATTCCCAATTGCTCCAAGCACTGGCTGGTTAGTGAATTGCGCAGTGTCCCACAGTAAGAACTTAAGTCCCCTTTGCTAACTGCCAGAGTAACAGCTTTTAATTAAGTGATGAAATCCTTTACAATCCATTCTTGTAGATAAACTGTATCACAGTAATATGCAACAACGACATAATGTATGATGAATATTAGACAGTTTTGATTATCACTCCAAATAATGCAGACTATATGACCTGAAAAATATCTACCCCTTTGCATTTGTTGGAGGCTGTAAATAAGGTACTCAAAATATACATTACTAAAAAAGTAGCATGTTAAGACTATATTACACAGTCCAGGCCTATTAATGAATTAATTAATTCTGTAATGCAATGAATAAACCAAAGCAAAGATACTATAAATGTTGAAGCAGTTTTTGTTCAACAACCCTCAAGTCTTACAAAAGTCAGAAATACGGGGGATACATGCTTGCAGGAAACCTACACTTCATTATGACCTCCCTTTGTCTTCTCTGTTATAAATTGCTGTCCCACCTGACATCACTCAGTACAGGTCTGACCTACCTGAAGAATGGTTAATCATACTGTATTGTTGCAGCATACACTGTCAGAGTTAATCAGCCCCTCCCCCCCCCAACAGCCATACCAATATCCTATTACTTGGCTGTATCTCCCCATTTACCACAAATACTGTTCAAACCTATCAGTGACATACTATTTTGTTCTCTGCTTTTACAACCACAGAGATTTGGATTTCTTTTAAAACGTTTATTTCAGATTTTATAGAACAAAAAATAACACCAATAACCATTTACTAAACAAAACAAAACACTTTCACGTTGAAAACAAACTTAGCATGAGGAACAGAAAACTTCTCTTCCCTTGAAACCCATATTTATCGAAAATGCATTTGGCAACCCATTAAACTACAAGAGGTACTAGATTCATACTCAAATAGCAAATGGCATATAATAAATACTAATCAATGTTTATGTGAAGACTGCAGGGATTCAAAAGACAAACGTATAAAGCATTTGCTAACAGCCCCAGACAGTCCAGTGGACACAATTGTCCCTTTTCAGGAGCAGCCCAGGAGTGCTGTCTGGTGAAGTAACTCGGCAGAGTCGCATAAAAGACAAAAGAAGGCTGAGGGAATATCAAACCATGTACTACAGGAAGCTGCTCTTTAGCAGTAATCTCTACTTTGCGCTAGACAAATTGTTTCTCAAACACACTGCATTTCTTGCCTGTGTGCCTGCTAAACATAAGCTGAATTCATAGTTAAAATATTAACATTAAAACTGATAGACTTTATGCTGTCCAGTTTATTAACAAGTAATAAACACACAGTGAACATTTAACAAAACAAAGAAACCAAGTATCACATCTAAAGAAAATGGCTTGTGTGATGATATTTCTGCTTACTACAAATTTTTTCTTTCCATTACATCATAACTACTCTGGTTCATGGTTCGTTACTAAGCTTGTAGTCCATGGGACCACTGCAGAGATTAGCCCAAGTTACTAGTTACCCCAAAGCTTGTTAAGTGATTTGCTCAAGAACAGGGCATAACTATGAGTCAAAAACAGATATGTTCTGCAAAACTGGAGGCAGATAAGAAAGACTGCTTTAAATCATTTAAAACGTAAGCAGAACAAAAGGTTTTGCATCAGAATGTATTATATAAACCACATAACTATGAAAAGTACGACTGACATAGACAGACGGTAATCCTCAGTGATTTTAAAAGAGAAAGAAAGTAACTAAAGAGGCCTGTCAGCTTTTGTGAAGGATTAAGACTCTTGCCTCCAAAGCTAAGCTACAGGGTTTTTTGATTCTGTGCAACCCTGAGTAAATCACATAACTAGACAGCCCCCTAACTGGTGCTTTACATGCACACTGCTGAAACCCTGACCAAATTATAAGGAGATCACCACACCATCAATAATACTGCAAAATACTGGGAAAATATTCAGCGTACTATTGCCAGCTGTCTGACTTTCAAATCTTGTGTGCTATTCGTGCTACCCCCATCTGGCTAATATGTGTGCTCTCCTGGAAATGAAAAGAACAAGGGGGTTATTTTGTGCATCACACCTCCATCTTTAAAGAGTAATGGACTTAAAACTAACATTGCACATCCAGACCTAGCTGGGCCTCCCCAGCCAGGAACGGTTCCCAGGTCATGCCTAGGTTGCCTTGTGCTGGATCTGGCCCTGGATATGCCCTGGCTGGGGATAACCTATGGAATGTACCTTCTATGGAATTATTTACAGTGCTGGATGCAGGACCTGGAAGAGGTTTGCAGTTCCTGACTGTTGTTTTAGAAATAGCCTTTAAACTGGAAGAGTTATGTGAAATGTGAAAGCAACTTAGGGTACTGTTTCTTTTGCCTAAAGTTACAAATCAGGTGGGCTATTATTTTAGTTTTCATTTTTGATTTGTGGAAAAATTAAACCTTTGTTTTTAGTATGTCCTGCCTCCAGCATCTCCATGGAAGAACAGTATGCATGTTGTATAGCTCCTTCTTTTATCTATCTAGCCAGCTAGCTATTGAAGTAACATTTGTAATATAATAGAAAACACCAGAGATGATAGAAAATTTGAAAAGTTAATAAAAATGCTCTTCTATATATGCTAAACCACTTTTAAATTTTAATTTATATCACTTAAATTTATCTTTCACCTGGCCACGGATTTTCTTTTAAATTATTTTAGTGATAACATGAATTCAATTCCCACTTTAGAATTAAATACATGTAGGCTAAAAGGCTGAGTGATATTATATTGATATATTATAGGCTTCTTACATAAAGTTGTTTTTATTAGGTAGAGTAAATGCTTTCTGACATTTTAATGGCCTTTGTATCTGACAGAATTTCTCATTTAATAAGTCACTAAATGGGTGTGTGATGTCATTGTAACTAGGTATCAAGATAATATCCAGCTAAACCCCTAAATTACTGAGGTTGATTCTTATTAATAATTCTAAATCCTTCAAAGTAAAGCATAGAGTGATTCACCTTTCTTTATATATGGAACTCTGAAAAGATCACAGCCCGAGAAAATTAGACTTCTTTTTTTAGTATATACTATTAATACACATTGTAAAACATTTAAAACAAAAATGATACCAACAGATTATATTTTATTTTCTAAGTCTTAGTGAACAATCAAACAGTATTTGTCATATACATATGTATATATATATATATATATATATATATATATATATATGTGTGTGTGTGTGTGTGTGTGTGTGTGTGTGTGTGTGTGTGTGTGTGTGTGTGTGTGTGTGTGTGTGTGTGTGTGTGTGTGTGTGTGTGTGTGTGTGTGTGTGTGTGTGTATATATATATATATATATATATGAATGTCTATATGTACATGCCTGTAAAGATATAAAGTTATACATGCATTGCCAAGCTGATGAAATGAAGAGGCCTACACACAGAGAGTTGTTGCACAGATGTATTTTATCAAACTGGGGAAAATCTCTCTTCTACATTGAATGTCAGCCAACATGCATCGCAGCACTGCCCTTATGTACACAGAAATAGTCAAAAATCCCTACACAAGCCTCCTTGGGTTGTTTCAGCCACCGAGAAATGCATCAACAACTATTCATACACCTAGACCCACAGCTATACCTGCAGCCACTGCGATCATGGATCACCCCATCTGCAAACCTGTACCTTTAAGATCTTCTAGACCTGCTACATATACTAGTAATGTCACTGGTAGTTCTATTGTTAAACACATTAACTTTGCTCTTGTGAGGCTGGGGAAAAGAAGGATAAAAGTGAACTGCTCCTCTATGGTATAAGAGAAGGATAATGGTGAACTGCCTCTCTGGTGTAAGAGAAGGATAATGGTGAACTGCCTCTCTGGTGTAAGAGAAGGATAATGGTGAACTGACTGTCTGGTGTAAGAGAAGGATAATGGTGAACTAACTGTCTGGTATAAGAGAAGGATAATGGTGAACTGCCTCTCTGGTGTAAGAGAAGGATAATGGTGAACTGCCTCTCTGGTGTAAGAGAAGGATAATGGTGAACTGCCTCTCTGGTGTAAGAGAAGGATAATGGTGAACTAACTGTCTGGTGTAAGAGAAGGATAATGGTGAACTGCCTCTCTGGTGTAAGAGAAGGATAATGGTGAACTGCCTCTCTGGTATAAGAGAAGGATAATGATGAACTGCCTCTCTGGTGTAAGAGAAGGATAATGGTGAACTGCCTCTCTGGTGTAAGAGAAGGATAATGGTGAACTGCCTCTCTGGTGTAAGAGAAGGATAATGGTGAACTGCCTCTCTGGTGTAAGAGAAGGATAATGGTGAACTGCCTCTCTGGTGTAAGAGAAGGATAATGGTGAGCTGCCTGTCTGGTGCTGGAATCACAAAAACAACAAGTAAAAAGGGCAAACAAAAAAGCCACATATTCAAAACAGTGGAAAAACACAGTTTATCAGACTGCATCCATTGTGTAATACTTAAACCTCCTTTGCAGAAGACACATGGGATATATCCAAATTGCTACTTAAAGTGATAAAAGTTACCCAGCTCCATGATTTCTGAATACCCATGTCTTTGTACTTTAAAATTCTTTATTGATGTATTCAGGCCAATAAAGCCATATCCCTCTAGCTGCAGGCATGATATGTTATGTTTCACCCTTTTTATGAGCTCATTAGTACAGCATAATTGGACAGTTTGGCTATTCAATAGAAACTCAACTTATAAAAAATCCTGGTGTCTATAACATTAGGACTACTGCAAAATACCCTAAAAAAAACAGAGTAATGAGTGTAAAGGTCACACAGAAATGCTACATCGGCACAAACAATAGAAAGTCCAAAGCACACCAGAGTCTCCACTGTACAGGACCTTAAACCTCCTTTGTGGTACTGAATACAGCACTCAGCCAGGAGACTTAACATGTGGCACATGCATGCAGCTCCTAGAAACAGCGATTATGGAGCATTCAAGCTGCTAGGGAATGCAGACTGGCCCACTTTCTGACATCAGATCTTATGTTCCCAGCCTGATAAAGCTAGAAGAAAATAATAAAGCTCTAAATGGTGACTGTACTGTTGTTAGTGTGGTGGTTAGTATCTCTACCTACAGCATAAGAGACCTCGGTTTGATTCTCTGATCAGACACTTCAAGTCTGGCAGCTAGTACTTTGAATTACAGCTATAAATATGGCTAGGCTTCTCAGTGGTCTCCTGGACATCAGTAAATACATATGAACCTAAATGACTAACCTAGAGGCTACTTGAATGAGATGGCAACTAACTACATAAAAGTATGTCTATTTAAATAGCCATCATGAAGTTATCTGCCACCTTCTACTTACAAGAAGTTTAATCATAAATACAGAACAGATTAGGTTCTCATAGAGAGCAACATAATCTTATGTGGACCAAACAGAAGTTACTGTGTAATAAATTTGAGCCATAATGCATGAAATGCTACATTGTGGATTTCTTCTCTACTTGCCCTTTCTTCAGTAACTACCTGGTGTTCAATCTCTGGCCATTTATAAACCTTCAATGACCTTTATGGGGACATCTCTAAGAGTTCCTTGTTCTGTGGTCACTAATGGATGTCTAGCCATCAGATTGTGCACCAGGATAATCCTGGCCCTGAGTAGAGGCTGGCATAAAATTTCATGCAATCTCTTAAACTTCGAATTCTTCAGGAATGCCAGATGTATAGGGAAAATTGACTGACTACAGTAGGATGCATGTGAGGCCTTAACATTTTTTAAACCTACTAAATTAACTACAATTACTTTATGACAGGTATATACAAACAAACAAAGCACCTCTAGCCATACCTCTCAATCTCATAGGTCAAGAATTCTGGACAAATCCAAAAATAATGGAGGAAACCGGCCCCAAAATCAGGGAGAGATTTTACATATTGCTCTTTTAAGCTTAGAAAGTTGATAGAATAACAGGTTTTGCATTAGCAAGCAGTTTCTAAAGGATGTTTGGAGTGAAACTCACATGTCTGCCATTATGTAGTGACTTCAATCCCCAGCAGTTTGCTGGAAAACAACAAATTTTCTAAAGACAGACCAAAAATAGGATGCAAAAATCTACACAGTCATTTAATTTCTGGACAGTTGAGCGGTATGTCTCTAGCAAAGACTATACATGTATGTATCTTAACCAAAATTATGACAAGACCTGCCATGTGAAATGAAAAGAGAAAAAGCAACATTAGATTGCAAAATAATCAGTGGAATGAGCAAATTTTGAATCTATACAAAAGTGGTATGGTTCAAAAACATGCCTTGCAGACTACATATGCAAATGAAAAAGAGTGCAAGCAGCTGTAATCTGTAGGAGTATTATGTGTCATTTTACAACAGTGTGTACAGATTAAAAAAAAAAGTCGCTAAAGGAACAGTCCAAGTATGTAAATCAATAAAAATAAAAATTAAAATCTCGCTGTCCAGCAGTGGAATTCAGAGAGATTCTCAGCAGCAGTTCTAACTGGCTAATGCAAGACTTCCAATTAGCTAGTCAGTGAAGCTCTCCAATTGAAAGGCAACACACGGTTACAAAAAGGATCACTTCATTAGCACCTAATTGCCTTGTCTCTAAATGGAGCAATGCTCTGGCACACACACATGACTACAAAGATAGATGTACAGTCACATGGATGACTCTTTGTTGCCTACCTTTATTGGTGCTATCAGCCGCAAGCCCATTCATAGGGGTGAATGGATGTACACTCTCTTTTGACAGTGTTCACTTTTTCCATCCCATGGAAAAAAATTCAGTTAAGCAGTTCTCTAAATTGCATTACTGCATTATTCTAGGGCTAGTGCCATTTCTGGGGGAGAACACATGGCTAATTAGCAATTGCCACAATCTCTGTCTGTCATGTTTGCATGCAGCTTCACCAACAAGACCACTGTGCATGCTGCAGCCAGTGCCAATGCAAAGCTGTAATGAGAAAGCAATCTCTGAATCTCTCAAGCTTATCCAAATGTGGAAAACTTCAGAGAAATTGCTTAGTAAGCCTTTTTGAATACATGGCAAGATGAAAAGCAAACTAAGATTTATTGAGGCTAACTGCTTTCATCTGCACACCTATAATTGTTACAATTTTCTTTGCATTACCAATTTAGAATGCATTGTACCCAGAAAATGAAACAACATACACCAGTCCCACAATATTGCAATTCTAATATTTGTTTGGACCAAATGTTTTGTCTAAATTGATG
This sequence comes from Protopterus annectens, assembly GCF_019279795.1. Taxonomy (NCBI): domain Eukaryota; kingdom Metazoa; phylum Chordata; order Ceratodontiformes; family Protopteridae; genus Protopterus; species Protopterus annectens. The sequence goes on from NC_056741.1 coordinate 33,055,275, forward strand.
CTGTGCATGACTGGGTCTTCACTTATGTTACCTACAGTAAAAATAACTAGCACATTTAAGACCCTTTAGGCTTATTTGTTATAATAACATTTAGCTTTGTAATTTATTCAATAATAGTTTTCTCAGATTCTGTCTGCACCTTTATTTATCAACTGAGGTATTGTCCCATCACTTTATATAAATTTTTATTACCTCTAAAAATTTTCCAGGTCTCTGTAATAATACCCTTAATTATAAAATTATCTAGGGTGTATAGTAAACACATAGAGGAATGGCATACCTGATTGGGAGAAACCCCTGACTCAATTACATTTTTATTTGCACAGTTAGTGGAAAACCGTTTTATATCTTGTGTGTCTGACATCGATATTATCTTTAGTGTTCCTGTCTAAAAATACAGATGTGCAACCTCTTTTGAGAAACATGGAGTTCAGTTCATCTTTATTATTATATAGCAATCCCTGTCCTTAATAGTTAACCTAGAGAGCCTAACTTTGTTCTGCTCTTGTACTAGGCTAACCATACAATGTATTCACCTTTCTTTTCATGTATTGTATTATAGTATGTTGCATGAATGTACTGTATGTTTTTATTTTATGTTTACTGTCTGCTCCATATTATTCTATATGCACTGTGTAATTACATTTACCATGTATTTTATGTGGAACTTTTCTCCCTGGGCCTCCACTGAAAATGGGCTCACTTTGGCCCAGTGGACTATCCCAGTAACCAAATGCAAATAAATAAATAAATACATTCTAGACAATTTTTCCTTCCTCTTCTCTTCTCAAACATCACTTTCTGCATACATTGGTCTACTGTTATACCAGAGTAACCCTACACTGTTTTCACCTCTAACATCACTTTCTGCATACATTGGTCACCTGTTATACCAGAGTAACCCTACACTGTTTTCACCTTTCTAGGCAACTTTTCTTCTCTTCTCTTCTCACTCACATGACATTTTATAAAACTAGGTTACCCATAAACAAACCGTAATAAACATGAGTGTAACCTTAATCACTTTGGTCATTTTACATGTAGGTTCATAGGCTGGTACTAGGCTATCAGCCCTAGGGCCTATACAAGCCTAGCCATAACAATTCCCTGGATATTTCTTCCCACAATATTTACTTCCTGGGACCGCTGTCTAGCAGGGAAAATAAATAGCCTCTGCAAGGCTCAAACCCAAGACCCTGCATACCATAGCCAAAGTGATTTACCACTAAGCCTTGTCAGATATACATATATATTAAACTCTTAATTACACAGTAGCATTTCTAACCACCATGAGGACATGCATGTTAAAACGTACTATTTACTGTCATTCCACTATATCTGAACTCTTTACATCCATCTACAGGTTTATGGTTTTAAGACATGTGAGTACTGGTGAGTTAGACACCCAAGTTGCACTACTTTACATTTGATAGTGCTAAAACATACTTGGTATTTAGGGTATCTATACCTATTTGACTGACAGTGTGACTTGTTTTAAATAAGACCAGAGAATGTTTTATTTATTAATTGAGAATACTACACCAGCTATTTCTGCATCATCACTGAACTCAGACACCCAGATTACTTGAATAGTTGGCATAGCAGACTTAAGCTGTTAAATAAAAACAGACCCAAACTCATTTTGGGGTATATCTTTCATAATAGCAAAGTTCCTTGATAAGGAGTCTCTAAATTTAATAATGGATTCACTTCTGTTTAACCACTCTGCAATCTATTGTATAATAAAAGGATTTATAGACCACTCAAATACTGTGGGTATAATAATTTAATGAGGGGCTGAATCAAATGCATTTGCAAAGTCTGAAATGATGGCATGCCACAGCTACTATATTTATATTTTTTATTTTATTTAATTTTTATTTATTTTACATTTGTTTACTGGCAAAGTCCAACTGGGCAGGGGTTTGCCCTTTTTCAGAGGAGGCCCGAGGAGAAAAGCTCCATGCAATAAGCCAAAAGCGTGACACATATTCTACTCCAAAATGTAAAAAACAAGATGCAGAGTGTTCCATATATGCTGTATAATAACTGGCACCATTACAATGCAAATTGCAAAGTACAAAATTCAATATAACAGTGTAAAAAGTGACTTGATTGTTTTGTTGAGGATTCCAATTATAAAGATTTAAGTCAGCATTGTTAAGTTGAAAGACAATGTAAAATACTATAAGATTGGTAAAGTATGAATTACAAAAAAGAGAAGAACAAAATGATATGGGTATTGAAGTTTTGGAGACCTTTATAATAGAATATACGGAGGATAGTGTGGCTATAGTTGTCTTATAGGAGTTAACCTGGGTCAGATAATTTTGACAATAGTGTCTTACAGGAGTTATCCTGGGTCAGAGCATTTACAAATCCAGGACCTGGTGAGATAGGATTTTAATTCTGTTTTGAAACTGCTATTACTTATGTTAGTCCTAATTTTGGGTGAGACGGAGTTCCACATTTTTGTGACAGTACAGGATTATAGATACTCCCCTGAGCTATATCTACTTTTGGATACTTCAACCAGACCTTTATTGGTAAACCTTAGCTTACGGCTGTTTGTGTACTGGTTGATTAGGCTGTAAAGGGCTGGGGTTTTGTTGGGGTAATAAAGAATTTGATGAGCCAAGGTGAATTGATTTAGGGTAAGTAAGTTAGGTAATTCCATCCAGGACAATTTGTGGAGGGCCAGATAATAGTGAGATCTATGAGAAGAGTTTGTAACAAATTTAGCTATTTTGTGATAGCATGTGGATAGTTTGTTTAGTTTGCCTTTGTTTAGGTTAACTAGGATGGGAGAAGCATAAAGTAATGTGGACAGTAACTGGATTCCTGCTATGGTAATTTTAATATTGGGGGTTAGGTAGTTTGTACATCTGCAGAGTGTAGCTAGTTTTTTGTCCACTTTAGTTATGGTTTGAGCTATATGTTTGTCGAATTTCATGTTTTGGTCGATGATAACACCTAGTAGTTGGCTGTGGGCAACTGATATAATATGGGTGTTGTCAGAGGCAATGATAGTGAAGGGGGAATGGAGTCTTTAGATTTGGAGGGATGAAAGAGCATACATTGGGTTTTTTGGGAGTTGAGTATTAATTGGGAGTCAGTCAACCAGGTTTCAGTTGCAGAAAAGGATTCTTGAGTTATTTTCTGTAGGAGTTGGAGAGAGGGTAGGCAGAACAGATTAGGCTAGAGTCATCAGTGTACTGAACTAAGCTTGCGTGAATGGTGGCTTTGTGGAGGTTGTTTATGAATATTGTGAATAACAGAGGATCAAGTATGGATCCCTGAGGCACTCTTAAGGTGATTGGGAGAAGGGGGGGATAAGTTGTCCTGCCATTTAACCTCCTGTTGTCTGTTGGAAAGATAATCCTTGAACCATAGCAGTGCAGATTTATTTAGTTTCAGGTCTGAGAGGGCAGATAATAGTTGATATGGGAGACTGCATCAAATGCTTTTGAGATGTCCAAAAAGACAGTTGATACTAGATTGCCTGCATTTCATTGTTGATTAATGTGCTTGGCAAAACTGATAAGGGCAGTGGCGGTGCTATGGCCAGGTTGAAAACCATGTTAAGTTTTGGCTAGGAGATCGTTAGAGAGGAGGAATTTTAATATTTGGGAATGTATGCATTTCTCTAGAATTTATGAGAATGGGAATAGGACGACTAGTGGGTGGTAGTTTGATAACTCAGTTGAGTTTCCCCCTTTGTGTAGAGGTATTATATGAGAGATTTTCCAGACAATTGAGATTTTTTTGCTTGGAGATTGATCTATTTATGAGTATAGAGATAGGGTATGAGATAGTTTGGCTGTGACATGGAGATATTCTGCTGGTAGTTTATCACCAACCAGGGTAGTGTTTTTAGTTTGGACAGGTAGCTGAGGACTGCATGGGTTTGAACTGGCTGGAAGGAGAAATAGTTTTGGTTGCCTGTTGCATTTGCTAAATGTGGGAGGGTTGTGGGTGAAGAATTTGCTGATATTTTAAGGATGGAACTGGTGAAGTATTCATTGAATTGTGCTGCAATGTTATTTGTAGATATGTCGATGTTTGGGGTTGGGGTAGTAGTTTTGGCCAGCTGTAAAATATTATTTATGGTAGCCCAGAATTTTTGAGGTTTAGTTTTGTGCCTTGTTTGTATATTAGTTTAATGTGTTTTTCTTATCTGTTCTTATTTGTTTTTGTTTTTTTTTTACTTTATTTCTTAATTCAAGAAATCTTTGCCTATTAGTATTAGTTTTGTTGTCATGCCAAGTATCCCAAGCTTTATCACTTTGTTTTAGTAGGAGTCATGTACTCTTGGTGAGCCATGGTGCAGAGTCGGACTTTGTTTGAACAATTCTTGGGGGGGGGGGCAATTTGGTTAGTATTTCTAGAAAAATGAAGTTAAAATAGTCAGCTGGCTTGTCTAGGGGAGGTTAAGTAGGTACGATCAGTTGCAGTGGTTTAGAGCTAGTATTAAGTCTTCTGCTCTGAAGTTTTTAGTGTAACATATTTGTTTGAGGGCACTGTTTTTAGTTGGTTTGATTTGTTGCCTTAGGAGAAATGTAGGGAGGTGGTCACTTAGGGTATCAAGTAGTGTACCAGCATGTTGTGTCATGGATGTGAGATTAGTGAGGATCCAATCTAAGACGGATTCCTTTTTCGTGGCTTTGTCAATCCTAGTTGGGGTTTGAATGATCTGAGAGAAGCCATGTAGGTTTGGGTCTATATCACCATTTCGAATGGTGAAAACTCCGAATGCTGTTTAATCAAACTCAACAGTTCGAAATCCGTAAACAGCAAACTCATGGAACACTGATTTTATTCCCAGGGAAAAAAATCACTGCTCCGTGAAAAAAAAAAAATTAGCAACTTTAAACACAAACAAAAGTGGGGGGGGGGCTTTGCCTCCCACACCCCACACCCTCCTACTTAAATATACCAATTCCAAGATCTCACCACAGTGGAGGAAATAGCAAAGCCCTGAAGATGGCCCACCAAATTTTTTCCATGGGAAACAAATCGGTGTTCCATGAGTTCACTGTTTACGGATTTCAAACTGTTGAGTTAGATTAAACAGCGTTCGGAGTTTTCACCATTTGAAATGGTGATATAGACCCATAGGTTTATATGAGTAGTGGGGAGCGATGAGTTTATTGGAGTCCAGTCTATGTTGAAATCACCTAACAGGATTGTTTCATAGAAGGGGATTCTGTTGCCCAGTGGGTCATGGATTCTAGTGTATTTATACTCTCTCTGGAAAGGATGTATGAGACTAGTATGTTTAGTTGCTTTTGAGTGTGAAGCTTTACTTTACAAGTATTGCTTCAGCATTGTTAAAAGTAAGGATGTTTATGTTAATAATAGAATAATAATAGTTTTAAATAGAAATGAGTCAAGTTTGTTGTGCACAACCCCTCCCATATTATTCTGCATTGGTTTATATCTCCTTTACGATATTTGTTTCCATCAATGCATTCATTAGTAGTACCTTAAATGAATCTGTCCATGTCCATTATGCATGTCCGGCTTATAGGCTTATTTCCCTGCGACTGGCATCACCACTTTGTGAAGTAGCAATATTAACATGCCAGGTGGGTATTAGAATTCAACGGGTCTATATTATCTAGTTGATGCATATGACATGATCCCATGAAAGCTGATCTGGGCAGTACTGCAGTGGTTTGAAGTCCCAGAAACATTGCTAGAATTAGTGTAGGCTATGTACAAGGACCCAGTGAATCAAGTACGAACAGTGTTCAGCCTCACAAAGGGGTTCCCAGTGGAAGTGGGTGTACACCAGGGTTCAGCTCTGAGCCCACTGCTGTTCATACTGGTGATGGACGACATTAGCAAACAGGTTGGAGGGGACAGATCAATAAAGCTGCTGTATGCAGATGATGTGGCAGTACAGGCAGATGCTGAGCTAGGAGAATGGAATGCATGGTGGTAATGGCAGCAAATTGGGGAAATCAGAAGAAGCTGAGAATAGAGATAGAAGGGAAGATAGTGGAACAGGTAAACATCTTCAAGTATCTGGGAGGGGTGGTTGAGCAGAAGTGTAGTCTGAATGAAGAGGTCAAAGCTAGAATCAGAGAGGCTGCAGCCAACTGGTATAAAGTATCAGGTGTAGTGTATAGCAGAAGAATGTCAGAGAAACTGAAAAGTAAGGTGTACAAGACAGTGGTGCAACCAGTACTGCTGTATGGTACAGAAACCTGGGCATTAAAGGCAGAACAGGTGAAGAAGCAAGAGGTGATGGAAATGAAATGCCTGAGAAAGGTGGTAGGATGCACACTGTGGGACAGACATAGAAATGAGGACATAAGAGCAGAAGCCAAAGTTGCTTCAGTTGCAGAAAAGATCAAAGAGAACAGATTACAGTGGTTTGGGCACATGTGTAGAAAAGCAGAAGACAATCTTGTGAGGAAGATTTGGGACAGACAGGAAGAAGGTAAGAGGAAATGAGGGCATCCAGCAAAGAGGTGGATGGATTGTGTGAAAGAAGATCTGTGACAATCAGGCATGAGTATAGAAGAAGGCAGGAGTGTGGCATTGAACTGAGACAGTTGGTGGCAGTTAAAATGATACCCCAACCCCATGTAGAAAAAATGGAAAAAGGAGGCTGATGATGATGATATATTATCTTGTTGAACAAATAAAATGTTAAGTAACCTTTTATTGACACATATGTGTCAAACCTGCACTTCAGCGAATGGCCAAATCATCGATTTCTTTCCAAGGGAAAGAAATTGCTTGGTTGTTCTTTTAAATCTGCCCTTTTCCTGACTGTAGCACTATCTGAGTTAGTATATTTAGTTAGGGGTGTGTGGTGGGTGAAGCCCCCCACTTCATAGTGTTTGTTATAATGTGTCATGTATCTATGAAAGGTTAGTCGACATTTTGGTTGTTCAATTAGATAATATAGACCTGAATTCAACATGTTTTTTTGTCTACTGTCCATTGCTTGGCAGGCTTGCCACATACATTGTTGTCACTGATACTGTGTACTTATCCATGATCTATGATTTACCAGATCTCCTTCCTCTGTCCTGTACAAGTCCTTTTTATGGGCAACTATTCCGTGCATTTATGGCAATTTTTCTGTTTGATGTATTGATGTTTCCCATCATTATGCATGCGTTTCCTTACATTATGGTCCCTATTTGACACAAAATTGTCATGGCTTATGGAAGTTATGCATCTCATAGCAGAGAAGTTTATGGCATTTTATTAATGTGGCCATGGGTGCACATCACAGACTTGTTTTGCTTGTTGGCATTGTGGCTCTCAATTTGAAAACATATATTCACCTTGCACATGTTTCAACCAATTTCTGTCATACTGCAGCTGTGAATGCTTATGTTTAAACTGCAGTGCTTTCTACTGTCTTAAAGTTTTATCTGTGGGACTTCACTAAAAATAAGACTTTTTAGTCAGGTTCAAAGGTTCACAGGTACTGATTATTGATCCACAAGGATCTTTAGCGGCCTAACCATTCATACCTATGAAGTTTTTGGCCCTTATATTTTAAGTACAAATAACCCATAAATGAGAAGAACACTTACATCTTGCCCCTATTTGAGAGAGACAAGGATGCTTAATCAGTGGTGAGTTTGCAATGACACATCAATTGGTCTTTGGTGCTAGGAGAATGGTCTCAAATTAGATGTAAAAGGATGCAGCATAGGTCATTTTGGAAAACAAAACAGGTTCTCCTACCATATAGGAGATGTACCCCCTCCAGTCAGACATTGTTATAAGGGATCTGGGTACTTTTGTTGAAAATTTCTTATCATCTGACCATCTTGTGTCCATAGCAGTTTGGAAAGCCTTGCACCTGGCCCATCTAATTTCCAAAGGCATCTCAGTTAGATCCAAAGAAGTCTTATTTCCCCTTAACTCATTTCTTATGAGACCCATTATTGAATATACAGAGGAGAGAGTTTGCAACATTGAGGTGCATGGGGGCACCTGGCCAGGTTGCACCATGAGTGTGGTGAGTAGGGATGTAACTTGTAGTCTATAGTCATATAAGCAACAAAGGGTAAAGCATTAACTGCCAGTAGGTTTATACTGTTTTGATTGTATTGCAATGAATGTGGTCATAGACCTGGACTGCAATAAGTGACTATTGCCAAATGTAGTGCAATAAGCAGGGAAGAGTAATGCATTACCCTTGATAACATAAATTAAATAAAGTTTCAATTGCAATAACTGTGGAATTACAGCTGTATTACAACACCTGCAGTAGAACTAGTGCTGTGCAATAAAAACGTGAAACTATAGCAGTAACTGCATGAAAGTACCACTAATAAAGCTGTGTTGTGCAATCTGTGTGCAAGTAGGGCTGTTTTGCATGAAACTGAATATGGCAACTGTTCTTCAATAAAAACAAAAAACAATACCAGTCCTTGTCTCAAGGTATATCTCATATAGAGTGTTGTGTAATAAGTGCAGAGTCACAGTTGTTTTAGTACAAGTGAATTATTATACCTGTTCTGCAATACCCAAGGTATATTATGTATATAGGATTGTCTTGTGTAAACCATTGCATTTCAGCAATATGCATTCAAGCTCTGAAGTACGGTGCTACAGGCAAGTATAACAGTGTAATAACTGTAGACTGCATATATACTGTCTGCAAATGTATATGAGTGTGATAGCCAACCCAATAATCTGATATGGTGTGTACACCACAGATATTTCCACCCAGTAACAATATAATGTGTACACCTTCATTCTGTATAGTAATGTATAGGTTACCTAGTATCTCTGTCATGCAGAAATTGCATGCATGTGTATCCAACTGTCAATGCAGTCTACTATAAAACTGTTACAACTATTACCAGGTTTTATTTTGTTTCTAGGTGAACTCATGGCAAATATCAGTCAATCAGTAATCAGCAGTGACTCAGTAGCTCAGTTTGTTAAATCCTCTGTATGAACTACATTTTGACACACACAGACCAGGGTTTAAATCCAGTACCATGTAATTATAAATAGTACTGAATCAGTTATGTAATGATAACAGATTTTTTGTCCATAGAAACTACAGGGAAATGGGTGAGTAGCCCATATTATGTGTATATAATTGTGTAAACAGATGTCACAGACTGTTAAATTCAGTGCCAGGCATGTGATAATACTGCCTACAATAAAGGAAAGAAGTACAAGCTGTAATAAAATTAAATAAAGAAATAAAATGTGTAATCTTGGTATGGCTGTATGCGTGGAGTGATTCTGACATGTTGCTGCAGTCAGTTGTACATGTCCTCTGCAGTCACCTTTATTGGTATCTATCGCCATGCCTGCCAAGCAAAGCACGATAGTTGATTACTCTCTGTATTGTACACATACATGTCTCTCAAGTGACACACTGTCACGGAATGTAATTACTGTTGTGTAATCCCTCTGTCACTGATGTATCACCAACATGGTGGATGTAAATAGCAAAGTAACAGAACATCAGCCCACAGAACATCTTGGTAGTTATATAGGTCCATAGTTGTGTACCTGCAGGTGTTACTGCCTGGCTCATAGTGTCCCAAGCGAATAGATTGAGAGGCATGTACGTGCTACAGCAAATATAGGGCACCTATACACGTAAGGAAAAGACAGACCTGTAAAGTAGATAATAGTGCTATTGTCAACTATATAGCTTATAATGGTATTAATGCACTGTATTTCTCTCTCCCCCCACTCGTTATCTTCACATATATTTATTATTGTTATTCATTGGTTATAGTTTACTATTAGCATATGTTCTACAATAAACATTATTTTAGGCATGTGCTTTTCTATTGTTATGCATTACAATGGTTGCATATTAACATATCTTGTTGAATTACCTATGTTGTTGGCCTTATGCCGTAACTGTTACTGGAATGCTGTTCATATACTGACTGTTATGTTATATTGTGTTGTGTTCCTTATAATGTGCATTGAAGTTGATCGGGTTATTCCCAATGTTCTGGCATGCTGTTATTGCTAACAAAATGTTTTCTTCATAACCATACCTCTCAACCTGGAAACATCAAAAATCTGGACAAGGCCCATGAACAATAGGTACAAATTGGTACCCTGATTAACATAAAATGTGCATACATAATTATTTAACCCCACCAACTACGGTGGAATTGTGGGATACTAACTTTCAAATGCAAACTGAAGATCAGACAACCAAAATATGGCACCACAGTCCCCCTACAGCCATTCCAATGTCCCATTACCTAGTTTTCCCCATTTACCATAACCACTAATGTGCATACTGCTTTACTTCTACGATGATTATTTGGATTTTATTTTTACATTTTATAGCACAATGCGCAAACACTAATAGACATCTGCTAAACAAAGCAATACTGTTTCACAATGACAATAGACTTAGCATTAAAACTTCTCTGCCCTTGAAACTCACATTCATTGAAACAGCATTGAAAGTGAGAATATCAATCACTGTCTGGAGTATCTGGTTTGCAACTATGTGGACAGTGGTTGTCACTGCAAACTAGTTGTCCTGTATGCAACTAGATATCGGAGAAATTTCAATTGTGCTTTTACAGGAAAAATGTCACTCAAGGTGTCTGAGTCTGTACAGAGCACTGCCAAACACTTGAGGAGACAACTAATACATAGACCCTGAAAATTTAAGGATGAAGTATTTAGGCAGATATTCTGAAGTTAGAAAGTAATCAAGCAGTACTTACTGATAACAAAGAATTAGCATGTCAAGAATGATGAAAATAGGGGAGTCACATGAATGGCTACTGCTTGGCTACAACTAATGCTGGTCTCACCACAGCTACAATACTCCTTTGCTTCTTCTCTCACCAGAAGCAAAATGTTAGCACCAATCCCAAAAAGAGAAGCAGGCCACAGTCTGTTTGGTGATCCACAGTGTTGTCCCAGATGATGCAAGGGTCTGTAAGCTTGTAGCCATTTTCTGGTAGATGCCTCGAATACCAACCAGACCAATCAGGTATGTTAAACACAGACACTCACTCTCCAACCAGAAAGAGTCAGGAATCATTTTAAAGCATGGGGATTTAAATGGACTATGGTCTTTAAAAAGCTAAAAATATAATGGATGAAAACTTTTCAGAGAACATAGAACAGGTGACAGACAGTGATAAATGGTACAATATAAAAGTCTTTTTCAATATTGAAAGAGATACAAAAGTGATAAGTAAATTAAAATGTAAAAAGATTAGAATCGGATGTAAGGTGATAGTCTGAGGTAATCAATTGTTACATTGTTACAGAAAATGAGACATAAGAAGGTAATGCATGCTTTCTATTCACTGTGGAGCTCTGGGTCCATATGTGATTATCTATTAAAACTATAAGGAATGAATGCAGGGCATTGCATACTCTTTAGTGTCTTTTAAGGATCATACCTTTGGAGTGGTAAGCTTTATGGTTGCTGCGCTTTCTCAGTTTACCAGCTGGGACCTTTATTTCAATGTGGTTACAGTCTATAGCTCTCAGCACCTCAGAAAAACTGCTTGGATCATAGAAGTCCCACATTGTGTTGTCTGTCTCGCCTCTGTAATATGTAGAAACTGCATATACTTCCCCATATGCTATAGCATGGCATTGAGGAAACACTGGAGTATCCTTGGCATTGAGGAAACACTGGAGTACCCTTGAGACAAATGCCTGGGATACCCCCATTGTATCCCCTGTTGTTTGCCAGTAGGTCCTGCAGCTAGTATCCTTACAGACACACATACATTGGTGTCCACTAGGATAGGTGCTCCACGACTTACACTAACTTGCAGGTAAGGTCTTTATGAGTGCTGGATGCACCAGATGCAGGAAAAATAATTAACAATTTCCATAGTTTTATCCTGTAACCAATGTGCAGAAGTAGATTTTAAAAACATGGAAGCCAATGCCCTTGTGTAAAGAAGCATGTTCTGTTTGTCTCAACTTGTAATTCTGCACATGTGATTTATCTTGCAGATGACAATATTCAAAGCATGTGCCCTGGCAAGAAATCAGAAGTGTTGATTCAGGGATGTGAGAATGGATTATGGTTAAAGAAGGTTTTTGCAACTTTTCAGCTCTGCCATTCTCTCAAATCACATGTCCCTGAAGAACACTTTCAGGTAACAATTCTTTTGAAATGTGCATTAAAAGGAAAATTACATCATTATTTTAATTCACAAAAATGAAAAAAATTACAAAATTATTTATGGAAGCAATTACTTTCCTTTAACTGAGTAATAGCTTGCTGGACTGTATCATAATTAAGGAAGCAAGTACAAGGAATTGGTGTCACTGATTAGTCAGGACTCAGGAGAGCATTTTTATCAATGTCCAAATCATTATGCCTGGACAGCATTGCTATACATTATGTTTAGTACTTGTCTTTGCTTTCTGCCATCCATTAGGAAGAACTGCCCACATCACAGACTTTTCATCACTGGGATGATGAGTAATTGAACAAAGAGATGTCTGTAAATAGCACAGAAAAAAAATACTGAGATTCTTCAGACTACCATAGGCTGTCTTTAGAGACAGCATGTTAAGAGGCTAAGTGTACACAGGTTGTTTCTGACAGATTATTCTTAGTAGTGGTCACTTATTATTTGCACTGTACCAGTGAAGAGTATCCACATATGATCATATACTATTTTCTCTGTTTTCCAGTTAAATTCAGCATTTAGTAGTACAGATTCCAAATCACTTTCCATTCCCAATATGAAATTCACCACTCTGCAAGTCAGGTACAGGGAATACAGAAAAACAGCAGAGAAATGAGGCCACACAAAGATGTTTCAAATCAATCTTTTTGCTTAAAAAACAATTAAAATAGTTTCCAATCCAATCCTTTCTTTAAAAGCTTACTGTATCTCACGGCAAAGTGAATTGAAGCACAATCTTCATCTTTGTGTACAAACTGCATAAGTCTCATGTGTCATCACACATTAGATGGTCATTCATTAATGTATAGAGCTAAAGTTATTACACACACACACACACACACACACACACACACACACACACACACACACACACACACACCTCATCATACAAACTAAACCCGAACATCAGCGCAGCATAATAAATACCTCCTCTGCAGTCCTTATCATCTCACAGCTTGTTTCCATTCGCAGAACCACCATTTCTGCTTGCAGCTACCACCATTATTCCATTCCCACGAGATTTGGCTGGAGCAGTGGGAAATGCATGCACTTGAGCCCTTCAGCTCAATTCTGACAGGCTGGCAGGCTGTTTCATGGAGCTGAGGTCATCATGCATGTGATGACGTCAGCTCAAAAAGCCAGAAAAAAATTAAAATAAAAAAAGCTGGGAAATTTGGGAATTAAGGGGTGTCACTGAGGAATCATGCTACCCCATTATTTGTATCTCAAAACTCAGTAAAAAATGAGTAATTCGGTACAGTTGAGAGGTATGTTCATAACTAACCTATACATATTGCTATACTACTATCACCCTAGCATGACAGGGTAGGCTGGTTCCTGCTGATCTGCCTACCCCACTTCAGCCAGCCATGGCACTGGGTACCACCGCATCTGGGACCCAGGCTGGTGGTGTCCCTTCTTTTGGTCCTGCACCACCTTCGTGTGGAACTGTCTCAGGGGACTGGGCCTGTCCTACCTGGGAGCGGTGGCAGTGGAGCGGCAGTCATCCAGGACTGACTACCGGCTATGGTGTACACAATAGTTCATAGGAGATATGAACAATGCCTGCACCAGATTGAGGGCAGACTGGACAACCTGGTATGGCCTGGTGGCCCTGGTGCCCAGCCTCCAGTGTAGCCACCTTTGGGGCAGTGAAGAAGCAGTGTTGACTGCTCATGAGTGGGAATCTCAGTCATGCTGCTACCATCTGGAACCGCATGCTCCTCACATTCCACAACACCCTCCGTGTCCAAAGGTGTTTACCCCACTCATGTGTCACATACCACCCCTGTCTGCTGTCTTGTCTGTCTGCAAATGCAACATCTCTCCACATGTACCTACATCCATTCCCCAAAATTCAACTCTCTCTTTAAAAAAATGGGCACCTGTCCCACTAAAACAATATCACCCCCATACATAGCTCTCCATTTCACACAAGTGTCCACTGGGCACAACTAATTAGGTCCAATTGGCTTGACAAAACATTTCTGTTGTCCTCACACCTCTGTCTGAAGTTTAAGGGTCCAAATTCATGTACACAATCTGTAGAGATGCACAGCTGTTGCCGCACAAGAAATGGAGAGCTATGGTCCTTTCCTACACCCATACTGCATATCCCTACCTGCTTTTCAGTATGTTTTTCCCCATTTGTCCCCATTTTACCACTGTCCTATCACCCCATTTTTCTTTTCTTTTTTATTTTTAGCATGGGTTTGCATAGAGCTAAGAGGCATGCCGCACTGCAACGCATTGTACAAACCTGCTCAAACTTGCTTAAAAGTACTTTAAAGTGCCTTAATGGTCTTATAAGTTTTTGACAGTATTAGGCACATCTGCAAAATAATCACTTCTGCCATGTCTCAAACCCAGGCTCCTGTCAACTACAGCATAGTGCATTAGCCCACTAGGCAACTAAGCTTAGTCTGTTAAATACCTTGCATGCAGTATATTTTGCCACCCGCAGTCCTGAGTTCGACTCCAGTGTGTTGCACTTCAATTACATTCTTGTGAACAGCAAGTAATAACTGAGTCATGCAGTTTTAACCCACACAAGTTGCTGCTACTGATCTAACTGCTGCCCATGTTTGCAAGTCAAAGGCCTGTATACAGGGAACTACTGCACATATTTGTATAGCCTAACTAGAATTCACCTACTACTCTGTGATTGGAACTGGTACATATCAGATGTACCTTAAGCACATGCCTCAAGTGGACTACAAAGGGTACCCTTACCCTGCATCTGCTATAATTACAGAGCTGATACTGATGCCTCAGTTACACTTACAGCTTGCTGTTCTCCAAAGTGTTCCCACTCCCTCCATGTGTCCTAGGCTGCAGCAGCAGCTAAAGCCTGAAGCATAAACAGCTGTATGTTAAGCTAGCTGCTACAAACCTACCATACCTTACAACCACCTAGAACATGGGATCCATGCAAAGCCATACATAAAGGGTGGGGGTCAAAGGTCCAGTGACAGGGATGTGTTTCACAGTTTGCCCCTACATACATAGCAAGCTGATAGAATAGCAGCAACTGCATCAGCATGCATATTCTGATGGGTATGATATCTGACATTCACATGTCTCTCTCTCTCTCCTTACTGACCTCAACCCACAATGTTTAACACTGAACTGCCAGATAATCACAATGTCAGGGGACAATGACCAAACATAGCATGCAAAACTGTGGACAAACTCATAAATATCAACAGTGGATAGTATTTGTACCTACCCTTTATGATGCTGTAGTCTCCACACCTCACTAATGTCCATCTCACAGATTAAGAAAGAGGCCAAGGCCTACATGAAGGCCTTATATATTACCTTTTAGTGCCATGTCATTGGCTAGTGAAAGTGCAACCCAGCTGTTTTGGATATAATTAGCCACTCTGAGCCACAGATTGGTGCACAGGCAATTACTGTTAATGCGCATTACCTACAAAAGGCAATCAACTGCCTATAGGGAACAGGTCTGTATGTTGCTTTATCAAAACAGACTGGGATTTAGCAAACTGTTTGCTGAGGATTTGCTCACAAAAGGATTATGTCAC
Organism: Protopterus annectens; assembly: GCF_019279795.1. Lineage (NCBI taxonomy): Eukaryota > Metazoa > Chordata > Ceratodontiformes > Protopteridae > Protopterus > Protopterus annectens. The sequence continues at coordinate 33,070,969 of NC_056741.1, forward strand.
TATACCAGGTATGTAATACATGTTCCCATATAATGGGATGCAGATGGGAGGATGGAGGTATGGGGAGTAGGGATTACAACATAAGGCCAGTAGTACATCTATGGGAAAGATATGTTTGTGATACTCTGTTGTCCAACAGCTACAGGCATGCCTCTCAACTGTGCCTGGTTTGAATCAAATCATGGCTCTGGCCCTTTTACTCCCTCCTACAATAGTCGTCTCCTGTATGAAAGCTAGTGGACTTTGAGATAGACATATTGACAGTAAGTAAGGGTGGACATCCCTGCAATATCACATGCTGTACTGTTATTCAACTCTTCTCAGTCTGTGAATGTCACACAGAAATAGTTCAGACACTGTAAAGGTGTCACTGACTGACCCTGATGTACTCTGGCTAGGTCAAAGTTTTGTTTACATTTGTACCTCATTGCTTGGGAGCTATGGCTAACATACCTGTCGACCCCCTGCAACAGGAATTCAGGTCATAGCCATTATTACTGGGGGAGCACAGGCCCTAGCTCAGCGTGACAGAGTGTACATATTGACCATACAAAGTCAGAGTATGAATAGACCGACAGATAGTAGTGTAGCTTAAATGTAATCTGAGGGGTCTGGCATGTGACAGCCAGATTCTGTATATTCTGACAACAATCATCAATTATTGGCCAACTGTTTGTCAGACACCTACAAGTTTATGCCAAAAAGACCACATATATCAGGCACATGTACACATTCAGCAAACATTTGTGAACTGGAGAGTTATAATGCCTACAGGGGAGATATACTACATCAGGTTTGCATTGCTGTCTGTCATTATGGTACACTGGTGTTGCTGGGCTATCCCCATATAGTTGTAATAGCACACATCTATTTGTCTGACAGAAGCTGTATGGCATACTAGTGAGACTTTTCCCATAGAGAACACACCACAGTAGATGGCACACATGTGTGTGGAGACATACAGCAGACTCTATCATGGCACACAGGGACATAAACGGTATTGCTGCTATGTTGGTGATTGCCACACATGTAGTGTGTTGATAGATTGCGGGGTATGATGTGGGAGGTAGCAGTGGATAGTGCAGGTCATTTTGGTTGTGCAGGGTCTGTACATAGTGAATGTCCATGTGTCTGGTCCTGTGATGTGTTCCCCTCTTGTTATCTTTCAGGAAGGATGTATCAAAGGAGGCATCCATCATTTACAGCCACTGAAACAATGTTATCCTGAGTAGCCTTAGACTGCATCATGACATTCTGCTGTCCAGGAGTCACCAACATCATGAACTACATGCAGCATTGTTGGGAGAACTTGTCAGGGAGGTTAATGAAAGTGTACATCAGGACAGGACCTACAAGTAGGTCTGCCACAGGGCCAAGGATATGCTCAATGCCACACATGAAAGGGCAGCTGCTATGGCCAGGGATCGTGCTGCCACTGGTGGAGGGCATGCAGCAGAACAACCACTCTTGGCTACAGAGGAATTCCTTGTTAACCTGGGATCAACCACAAGCTCCCAAGCATCCATCACCCCATACATCCTGGAGGTGAGTGCCACAGCATCCACAGCAGAGGAGCATCCAGGTGAGCTTCCTGTGTTCATCATTGTAATATTGTATCAGTCATTGTGCCAGCCTCTGCATACCAGTACACGGGTGTCAGGTCTATCTGCATTGGGAGGGTTTGGTTTTAATGCACAGATGTGCACACATACAGAGAATGTCAGCAATATAGGCAGTATCACATTACCTATTGTACATGTGGATATACGCACATATTACCCTGTAACAATGCAACATTTGGTATTGCTGATAATACCTCTCCCTCACATTTTCATAGGTCCGTCAGGTGTGGCCAGAGTCTGAGGTCCTGTACCTGGTAAGTGTGATACTGCTGTATTACAGATCATATATACCTTAAGAATGTTAACAGCTGCAATTTTGCCCTAAACACACCTGTTATGCTTAGCCAGAGTACAATAGTTTTATGTTCAATAACGGAGGGGTTAACTGAAGTGCACTTAAATGGGTAATAACAGTTGTGTATTTGCAGGAGCAGTAACACATCTGAACTTATCTTTGAGAAGGACTATGCAACCTGCTATACAGGAGGCAATCACTCACAGACACCTGTTTCCACACAATATGGAGATGGTACATACCTGAGGCAGTGATACTATAACTGGCATAGTATGCTCAAGAAGGGTGCACTGTGTCGTAGGTTTAGGTCTATCAGACACACTGATATATTGCTTATCTCACAGGTGTATAGTACTGGCAAAATTAACCAGACATAGCTGCAGTGCATATTATAAAGGTCCTGTCTTGTTGTGTATGTTGTAGTGTGTTTGTGTGTTGTGCATGGGATCAGAAATAAGATGTGGCATGTGTAATGCAGTTCTGGCTCCTTACCTGCGTGTGTGTGTGTGTGTGTGTGTGTGTGTGTGTGTGTGTGTGTGTGTGTGTGTGTGTGTGTGTATTGCCATACATAATAGTGCAGGTAGTAATGTACTTATTTTGTTTTCCTCCTCACAGGTGAATGTGGGGGTTGGAGTGTGTCCCCCTCACAACCTGATGTCAGCATCTGATCGGACACTGATAATAATGATGGTGGCCATAGTGAGGCACAGGTGGGGTTGTTGGGGGCTGAATATTTGCCATGGGTTGACATAGCACTTCCTCCGCATTCTCGCTGCACACAATCAGTATGCTCATACATACCCAGTCCCCTGAGGCCCCAGATATCGGACAGTCAGAGTGTGACAACATTAAATAGGACAGTGTGGCAGCTATGGCATCAGTGAGTGTAAATACCGGCCATAGCCAGACAGTTGGTGAGGTCCCACACAGGCAGATTGACGGGGTGCTCGAAGGAGGACTGCTGCCCATGCACCACTTTTTACAGGTATCGTGTCATGGGTCAGTTGCTGCATGTTTTGGTTCATCATGGAGGAAAAGGCACATTCTGTGTACAGCACCAGATGGATGCTTAAGATTATGGATGCAGCACAGTCTGTCATCTGTGACTGCATCCACTACATTGGTAATGCCATGGATTGTTTCACTGATGTAGTGAACAGACGGTGGTCTGAGACAGTGTCAGTCTTTGACTACATGTTGTCTGTGCTAAACATCTGGTAGAAGTAGGGTATCAGACACATGGACACAGGTCAGCAACACCATCTGCTGACAGTCTATGTGGCCGGGAACACTCACGACCCCGTATTAGCAGTACCTCCAGCAATACAGAAGGGAGTATGCTGTCTACACCATGATGTGGCAGACCATGGGCACATGGTCCTGAGTGGTCCTGTGGGGGACACAAGCCCAGCAGACAACAGTCACCATCATCTACTAGCACCACATCTGACCCTGGGCATGATGGTGCCAGTGACACTCCTGGTAGAGCCAGTTTCTGTGTTTGTGGCTGGAGACAGTGAACTGGCAACTCTGCCATGTACGATCAAATGCTGTCCAACATACATACATGTAGGGCTAGCACTGGGCTTGACTGTGTACATGCAAACACTCAAATATCACTGTCACATGCAGGTCACCAACAGACACACACGGCACCTCTCCATGGCCCAGCTAACTTGCACCCCTTCCTGACTCAGACACATGCTGTCACCTGTTTGGGAAAGCCTAGGCCTCTGGCACCCCCACACCACACCTTGTGCATGTGATGATACCTGTGCCACATCCCTGCCATCCATGACATTGATGCAGGGACATGCAAATATGTGTCTGATGCACAGGATGACTATATTATTTTACATGTAGTTTTATAGTGCTGTAGTGTTATGCCATGCCAGGTGCTGTGGGCAATGACAGGTGGTGTATGCTGGCATGCATCATGATTATACATGAAAGTTTGTGTACCTTTGTTGCATGATGTTAGACTGGTGGTAGTGTTGCAGAATGACAGGATTCTCACAGAACTGTGTATGTTTCTGTTCCAGGGGTCTGAATGGCTAAGTTATGGAGAATTGGTGACAATACAGTGGCACAGGATGGCACAGCAGCACAGCAAAAATATGACAACAGCAAGGTACAGATGTATATGTTCATGGCTACCTAGGTGTATATGTGTAGAACAGTGTGCCAGGGACAATGGGGGCAGTCAGCATAATCCTGTATGCATACCCTGTGACAAGGCCTGCTACCCTTGATACATGTCACCTGGGTGTTCTGTACAGGCAAATGTAGGTGGTGACAGATAGCATGTATGCTTAGGTAGATGTGGGCTATTTAGGACCAGCAGCTAGTCACAGGGCAGTAAAATGCATGACAATTGCACACCCAAATTTGTACTACTGCATGGAAATATATTTGTACACTCACACACATAGACTTGGCTTTATTGAGATTAGAACCCCTACCTATTGATTAGTATACACTATAGCACTAAATATATATCTCATGCACCATGGAGCTTATCTATTTTGAGAATGGCAGTCAGTGCTGTTAAGGTAGATGACATCAGCAGGCCTTGTAAAGGAGTCCAATGGGGAGGCTGGCAGGTAGTCAAAGGGCCTTAAAATGTATAACCATTGCACAGAGATAGGCGATACAGGCATGTGTACAGTGCGGGAAGGGAATATATGTACAAAAACACAACCACACACAGAGTTGGCTTTATTGAGATTAGAACCCCTATCTATCTATTAGTATACACTATAGCACTAACTACATATCCTAGGCTGTTTTGAAGTTGGTGGACAGTGCTGTTAAGGTGGCTGACATCAACAGGGCTTGTGAAGGAGGCTAATGGGGAGGCTGGCAGGTAGTCACAGGCCCTTAAAAGTATAACTATTGCAAAGAAATGGGCAATACAGGCATGTGTACACTGCTGCAAGGGGATATATGTGCACACACACACACACACACACACACACACACACACACACACACACACACACACATACACACACAGTGTTGGCTTTATTAAGATAAAAGCCACTATCTACCTATTAGTTTACACTACAGTACTAAGTACATATTGCATGCGCCATGGAGGTTATCTGTTTTCAGATTGGCAGCTAATGCTGTTAAGGTGGATGACATCAGCAGGCCTTGTAAAGGAGGCCAATGGGGAGGCTGGAAGGTAGTCACGGGTTCTTAAAAGATAAGACCATTGCACAGAGATAAGCGAAATGAGCATGTGTACAGTGCTGCAAGTGGATATATGTACACACACACACACACACACACACACACACACACACACACACACACACACACACACACACACACACACACACACACACACACACACAGTTGGCTTTATTGAGATTTGAACCCCTACCTATAGCACTAAGCACTTATCACATGCACCACAGAGCTTATCTATTAGATTGTCAGATGGTACTGTTAAGGTGAATGACATCAGCAGGAGTTGACAAGGAGGCCAATGTTGAGGAGGACGCTAGTCACAGAGCCATAACATTATTAACCATTGCACATACATAGGCCAGATGAGCATGTCTGTAATGCTGTAAGGGAAATATCTACACAGACATGTTGGCAATGTGAGATCCCCTACCTACCTACTATAACACACTATAACTAGCAGTATTTATTGCATGCACCACTGGTTACATGTGTTGTATATGTGGCTACAGCCACAGTACTTGTGGACTATGCAAAGTGGCCTTGTATTACACAGCATGTGTGACCTGCAGATTGAACCTGCTTTATGCTGTTATTGTATCTAGTGTCCTAGCAGTGGGGTACCTGTTAATATCCCTGCTATGTGTGTACAGTTACCAGTATCAGCATGTCTGGCAGGTTGAAGATTGCTAGGTGGAGAATTGGCCATTGATAATATGGCCTGTCCAAGTCCTGCATTGCAGCCATTGCACATTCCACCACCTGCTCACCGTTGTCTGTCTACAGGGTGACATTCCACAGGCACAGGTTTCTGTGGTTGGGTGGATTATGGCATTATGTGGCCTTGGTCTTCTACCATCAGACAACTGCTGTGTGTGTAGGTGCAGATAACCCCAGCATTTTATGTGTAAGTGTGGACATTTGTACATCCCCATACACATATACACATGTATATAGATATCTATATCTATCTATATATATATATACATATATATATATATATATATATATATATATATATATAAAACAGGGATGTCAACTTCAATATAGATGTGTGTGCATGTTATGTAATGGTGTGTGCTGAAAGTGCACTTTCACAAAACTCAGTTTACCGAGCCACAGTACAGTGGGAACACCTTTTCTTCACTGTAGTGCGATCTTGAAGTTAGTATATATAAGTAGCGGGTGTGTGGGCGTGCAGCCCTCCACATGGGGGTGTGCAGGGGGGGCTTGCCCCCCTGCTAAGATGTGTTTTTGTCTGCCAGACTGGACCCTCACTACTTATATATACTAAGTGTGATAATGCAGTTCAACATTGGTAAAGTGAGTTTCGCAAGAGTGCACTTTTGGTTAAGTACACTGTCACTAAAGTGGGTCTCGATCTTCTCTTGTTCGAACAAGTGTAATTTAGAACAAGAGAAGTAGACCCATATATATATATATATATATATATATATATATATATATATATATATATATGTATATATATATATATATATATATATATATATATATATATATATATGTATATATATCACATACTGTAATCATATATGAGGGTGATAGGGAGAGACAGATATGTGTACATAGCTCTCTGTATGCACAGACACCTTTTCTCATATCTCAGTTCTTTAGGCAGATGAGGCATCAGGCATGGGCTCAAGTTAGCTAAGTGTAGGAGCATACCCAGTGTGACTGTCAGTAGTTACAAGGTGACTCCAGGCCAGATCTACCTGTACTCCAGTCTGGGATTTTGTGTGCTGCAGCCAATTGGCTGCTGCACCTGATTCAGCAATCGAGCACCTCCCTGATATTTTCTCCAAGGGATTTCCCAGCTGTGTGCTGAATGTAATATATGACTCTTACCTATCAACTGTACAAATTGTAATCACTGTACAGAGGTTTGCATCATATGTATGGTACCTTTTCATAGCATTGTGATTTTCTGGTACATCAGTGGCAAATCATTATAGATTGACATTAGGAAATGATAACAGACATTATAGTTACTGACTCCATACACACCAGGAAACCCATGCTACGGCATGACCTGTTATTCTGTGAACTTTCTACATTTGTCTGGCCAGTAGATAATTCTTCTCTATATATGTGGGCCTTTGTCCCACTACTGTTCATGGCTTTGTCCAGATTTATTGCTCTAACTGGTTGTAAGTATGATGTGACTGGGGTACCTTATGTAACATCACATACAGGGTGACAGTCTTCATACCTATCACTGTGCATGTTTTTGCAGGATGTCTAGCATTCTGCCCCACATGTCTGCTGTGTTCCTCATACCATTGTGTTTTTCCATCAATATACTACTACATGGAGGCCACTGAATTGTTACATGTACTGACACCGATAAATGATGGTCTTCGCACATCCTGCTGCTACTCTGACCTGTTGCAACCTGCTGTTATACTAGCCACCTTCTAGGTTTCTCTGAGCATATATAATGTATTTAGGCTTGGCCCTCGGTCCCTCCATTTCTCTGGCTTTGTCCAGCTTTCTTTCAGTAACAGATTTTGGCATATTGACAGTCTGTGGGACTGCTACCATACGAGTACCTCACATGCAAAAGTTGTAGGTGCAGCCAGCTTTGAACCACCAACACCATCACCTGTGCTAATGTACTTAGCCCAGTGAGCCATACCAACCACCAGACAGTGAGATTTAATTCCTCACACTATCAACAGCAGACAGACATACACTTTGCCCCTGTGTATTGTGGAAAAATAGAACATGTGGCCAGGTTCTTTGGGACAACCCTGGGATTTTGTGGTCTGCTGATATATCTTTGCAAACATACTCTTTCTGCAATTGTATGGGAACACTTATGTGTTGGGGGTAGGGGACTCCGGCATTGACAGTCATGAATCTGTCCTATGACCCTGCTGTTTGGCATTTCCCTTACATACTGCAGTAGGTTTTTCAGCCATATGGCCTAATGCATATTATGGGGCACTCAGTATTGGACAGAGTACCTGTTGTCCCACATAGCTGTTACTTCTCTGCAAGTAGCCCATTAGCCCACTCTATTCCCTTGCATATATGCAGCAGGTCCATACATATGCTACCATAGTCTCGTACCCCATACATGTGTTGTATAGGAGAGTGATTTACCTTGTGAACACAGCAGTTGAGAGACCTGTGTTTTAGGGCTGAGTCTGTCTGATGCACACTGTACACAGCCAACACATGGTAATGTACAGGTTTTGTGGTGTGGCTGACATCCTTTTTACTATGTATGTGAGTCAGAGTAAGGTGCCAGTCCCTAGGACCCTAGGTTGTCAGTGCATGCGCTATATGTTGCCTCTTTGCCAAGGCCAGGGTGTACTGGGCATGCCTACATCTGCTTACAGGGACAGCCTCAGGGGGTTCCTCCTCCATGTCCTCCTGTGGGTGTGGCTGTGGGAACCTAGACCCTGGTGGGGGTGCTGTGTGTCTCTTTACTGAGATGATCCTGTTTCTACAAGATCATATTGTGTAGCATGGCACATAGTGTGAATATCTGTGCACATGTGGCTAGAGAGTATTGCAGGGCTCCACCTGATATATTGATGCACCAGAACTGTGACTTGCTCAACCACATGCTCTATGATGTTCCTAGTTTGTGTGTGTGCTTCATTATGTCATTCTTCTGAAGGTGTGTGCATTTCTGATGGGTGTCATCATCCATGGTTCCAGTGCATAGACAGAATCCCCCCAGTAGATGGCTGTACAGGATGTGCCCCCCAGCAAACATCTGGTACAGCTGTGATGCGTGCTAGATATGGGAGTCATGAAAACTGCCAGGGCTGCCAGCACATACATTCATGATAATGCCCTGGGCATTGCACATGACCTAGAAGTTGATGGAGTGATACACCTTGCGGTTGACATAAACTCTACCCTCCACACTGGGCGGTGCTTTGATGTGTACATGAGTGCAGTCAATGGCACCCAGTACATCAGGGTAGTGTGCTGCATGGTAGAATAGATGCATACTGCTGGTCCTCTCCTCAGGGGTGTGGGTAAATAAATGTGCTGACTGGCATGTGTTTGCATGGCAGTGAGGAACTGGTGGAGTACCCTGGATGCTGATGCCTGTGAGACCCCCATCATGTCCCCAGTTGTTTTTGAAAAGTACCTGCAGCTAGTATTCTAAGGGCTACACAAATTTTTTTTTCCACTGGGATGGGTTCCCATCTGTTGGCTCTGGGTCTGCATTGAGGGCAGCAAAGCTCAGTTAGTTCTTGTAGTATGTCCCTGTCCACCCTGTAGCACTCTACAATCTCCAGCTCATGTAGCTCCTGGAAGGTTACCCTGGGCCTGAACACTCTTCTCCTTCTCAGTCTGGGCCTATGGTCAGGAGCAGCATCAGCACTGACCTCAGCATCTGAAGAGATTTGTAAGCAGGATTCACCATAAAAAACTTTTACCAACAACTACCTACACTATAAAAGTTTTCATCCGCAATTTATGAAAGACAACATACCCAAAGGCCAAAACATCAGGGCCAGTTGAATGACCAGTGAAGACAGTGATTTCATTAATGAAATAGATTTTATTTGTTCACTTTTTTGGAAAGAGGTTACCTGAAGACAAATTAAGAAGTACAGCTAAGTATGTTATGGCAATCGAATGACAATCTGCCCGCCCATATTACAAGTTCCTTATAGTGGGTCCAAAGTTTTGAGCAAGTCCAACAAAGAAATATTTTGCAATTTGAACATGACTTTGGATAGTGGATTGATAAGAGGCTTTATACAGGACAACTGGAAAATTTTAGTGGGTAATCATGATCTTATTGCTGCGATCATAAAAATCACCATAATTTAAAATTATTATATGAGAAGGTGGAAAAAAAAGAGAAAAGGACGATTTTACACACAAACAAACCATTTGGCATGCACAAATGGGGAAGTTGTACCATTTGTAGCTACATATTAAAGGGCCGTTTTGTAAATTGCCTCATTTGCCACACACTATTCTAGTGTCAGGTCATTTTAACTGCAAAACTAAAGGTGTGGTGTACATTGGATTATGTTCTCATTGTACGGTGTTTTATATCAGGATGACCACTGGGTTCTCTGTGCCAGGATTAAAGAGCAGTACTATAGCATAAAAAGAAGGATAGCAGTAACACATTTTTTAAACACACCTTGAAGTGTCCTAACTATAATAAATTCCTGTTTTCAGTTCTGGAACAGGAACACATCATATAAGGGATGGGGATTTTAAGACAGAGTTGGAACAAAAAGAAGTTCTGTGGCAGACCACGTTAAACTCTGACAAAGCACCAGGGTTGAATGATGTAGTTAACATCAAGTGTTTCTTATAGAACTGCAGGGTTCACTTGAACAAATACATTTTTTAACATAAGTATGTCTTTAATAGTTGCGTTTGTGATGTCCCTTAATTGTGGGATGAAGATGTACTTTCCATTGGCTTACAGATATTTTTAAACTGCAAGTTTTTTTATTGTTCTCAGTCTAAGTTCCAGTTCTTGTGGCTTGTTGTGATATTCTGGAAGTTTTAATCTTTTTTGTGGTCTATTGGAGAGGTAGCTGGAGAACCAAGAAAGTGCAGATTTGCAGACATTAAAGGTAGTTAGTTTGGATAGACGTAGTCTGTGGGAAACAGTGTTGAAAGCTTTGGAGAGGTCCCAAAACAGACAGGAGACTAACTTATTATTGTCATGAGAATTTGTGATAGATTTTGCGAAGGATGTCAGAGCAGTAGCTGTACTATGTTTTTGGTGAAAACCATGCTGTGTCGGGGTAAAGAGATTTTCTAGCAGAAGGTGATCAAGGATCTGTAAATTAATCCATTTTCTAGAATTTTTACAGGGGAGATAGAATGGCAATTGGCCTGAACTTTAAGGTGTCAGTTGAGATACCACCTTTGTGTAAGGGTATGACATAAAATTTCTTCCAGATGTCAGGTACAATATTTTCCTTGATAGATCTATTTACTAATATGGAGAATGGGGTAAGAGATGGAATTGGCAACAATTTTTAGGAATTGAGGAGGAAGGTTATCGACTGATGGAGAACATATTTTAAGTTTGCTAAGAAGTGATTTAATATAGGTTGTAGGGATGGGTTTAAAAGAGAAAGAGGTTGTTTGAGTAGATGGAGGGGGAGTAGGGTAGGCAATAATGTAATTTTTGGTTAGATTACATATAGAGTCAATGAAGAATGAATTTAGAAAGGTAGCAATATCAATGAAAGAGCTATTAGGGCATGGTTTGGGTGATGAAGGGCTTTCAGGATGTAGCAGCTTATTAACATATTGCCAGAATTTTTAGGGGTCGGGATTGTTTATTGGTTTTTAAAAAAAATTCTTGTCGGGGGTGATCTTTAATTTTCGTTAGACTATGGAGCTCTCTATAGGTTTGAAGATCAGTGGAAGATTTGGATTTTTTCTATTGTTTTGACACACAATCTCTCTTGTTCATAAGGGTTTGAGTGACTTTTGCTAACCAGGTAGCAAAATGATTTTTTTATTCTTATTTTCCTGATAGGGGCCAGGGAGTTAAGTGTGTCTAGAAAGATATTGTTAAATGTCATAACTGCATCCTCCAGGGGAGGTTATAGAGGTAGGACCAATTAGTTGAGGAGAGCAAGTAGTTGAACGTATCTGGGTTAAAATTAGAGAGTTTACGGCAGTCCTTGTATTGCTGGAGTTTGTGCAGTTGAGGATAGTGTCTAAGTATGAAGGTGGGATGTGGTCACTTAGGGTATTAGGTAGGGTGGAGGGGTTGCGATAGAGGTTAGAACTGGAGGTGAGGACCCAGTTTATAGTGGAGCCAGAGTTGGAGTGTTTATTTAGATGAGTAGGGGTAGTGATTAGCTGTGAGAAGCCATAGAGGTTAATAGAGGTGTTAGGGCAATCGGTGTGAAGGGCACTTCAGTCAATGTTAACATCACTGCCCAAGATTACTGTTTCATAAGAGATAGTCTGAGAAATCCAGGAGAGAAGGAGCTCCAGAACAGGGATGCTGTTACCTAGGGTGATGTAAATAGAAACAATAGCTAGTTTCTTATGATTGTTCAGTTTACAATTGGCAATGAGTATTTCAGCAGGGTGGAAATTTGCAGGAGAGATTGAAAGAGGGTAGAGGGAGAGCTTATTAAAGTAGAGAATAGCAACACCTCCACCTTTTTTCTCTGGTCTATTTTGCCTGAAGATATTATAGCCTGGGGGAAGAAATTCAGAGTCAGATCTTTGAGGCTTAAGCCAGGTTTCTGAGACGGTGAAAAAATCCTGGGTGTGTGGGGAGATCCAGGCATGAAAAGGGGAGATTTTATTTATGATACTTTGAATGTTCACAGATAGAATAGACAGGTGTTTGAACGCGGATTTGAGAGTGTGAAAAGTTGTGCTGGAGGTGGAAATTGGGGGTGAGAGGAGTAAGTAGGGAGGGAAAAGAGTTGTGGTCAGGTCCAGGGTTGGGATGAATGTCATTTGACAGTAGTAGGTTTAGAATGAGTAATTTGAGAGAAAAGGGGTGGTTATAATGGAGGTAGTTTTTTGCTTTAGTCAGAAAGATGAAAAAGTGAAGGGGCTATATGGAAAGAATAGGTGGCAGGGTGATTGAAGCTTGATTCCTGCTATAACAAAAGCACAAAGTTTGCAACAGGCTTTTCCTATTTTAAGCACCACTGATTGGCTTTCATTCCCCTTGACAGGCTAGAATTCCCCTGACATCTTAACTTCACCCAACTCACAACTGCCCATAAAATTATATGCAATCCTGAAACCTGCCCCACCTTAACGTCTATACTTCAGATCTATACACCTACCCAACCTCTCTACTTTGAAGACAAACACTCTTAACTTTATATAAATCATATAAAACTACCATATTCCTCAGTGCTTTTTTTGTAAAAAAAAAGGTGCCAGTACACATATGTTGGTTTGGGTGACCACCCCAAAAAATACTTTTTTCTCCAAATCCTCTTTTATGAAAAAAATAAATAAATAAAATCTTCCATCTTAATAATACAACAATTGAAGTCACTTCTCCTGTAAAGTATTAAGGATGAACATGGATAATAATCTTAAATATTACCTGCATTATCCTTGTGCTGACAGGTCCACAAGTTTTGAACAGCTCCTGTTATATCCTTTGTTCATTATGGGGTTCCAAATATCCCAATATTCAATATATCACATAATGTTTAAAATTTGAAATTGAGAAATCATCAAGTGTACTGTATTGCATAATATTGTGCTTGACAGAATTTCCGAAATTGAACAGTGTCAACCACAAGTTAATAATGAGCACTACATTCTACAAAAAAGTTATGTAGTCCCACAATGCAATCAGTGCTTAAGTTGATTGAGTTTTAATGAAAATTCCAAACTTTTTGCATGTTTTCATCAAATTAAGTCTCCCTAATTCATTCTTTTCTTTGAGTGTCAATGGTTGATCATCATCCTCATAACAGCCATGAATTAACATATCTCGCAGGATCAGAGTGTGTGAGTAGAGGGCCAACCAATCATATGAAGAGAAGTGCAGAGACAGTGCTTGTAAGTAATGAGGATCTCACTGAAGTAACAATTGGATTCATTTGGGAAACCCACATTTGCACTCACTCGATGAAACTGGAATACAGCTAAGAGCATGCAATAGTGGCTGCAGTTTTTCAGAATGTTTTTCAATGTGGTACTGACAGACTCTGTAAATCGTGCCTCTTTCAGATAACTGTCATTTTCTACACATGCTCCTAATTTCTTTTTCACCTAAGGTCGAATGATTATGTACATCCTCAGGCCATTACCTTTGACCAGATATGAGTGATGATTGTGCAAATGTAGCACTGTCACAGTCAAGCAGCCTTCTTGACATTGGTTATTGAAGTTTTGTGTAAAACATAGTTGGATACATTGGAGGATCATTTTTGCAATCCTTGCTGTGAAGCAACATACCACTGAATATGAGATTTTGCACAGCCATTGCAGCCATCTTGTAATAATGACTCAGATTTGTGCTCCTTTCTTAAAAAGTTGAATGAGCATTTGTATCTTTTCATTTGCTTTGTACAAAATGATGTTGTGATTTTGCAATTCCAAGCTTAATTCTGACAGTTCTTGAAGGGTGGGTGTCACACATTAAGCTGAACTGTAGCACAAACTCAATTGATGTGATTTTTCTTTGCAAACCCTCATACATACATTGCTTTGATCAATCACTTGATGGACATTGGTTTCCTCAAAATGTTTAACCAGGACTTGGTACTATTCCCAAACTGTGGACATAATATGACAACTTGATGCCACCCATCGTGTGCTTAGAATTCTACTTATTTATAACATTTGAGTGTCCAGCTCTTTTGTGTACACCTCTAATTCTCTGTTATTTTTTGGTGAGGAATGGTACATCTCATACAGCTTATCAATGAACACCTTAAATCTGTTAACACCCGAAACTTCTTTGATTACATCACTGACAGAGAAAAGATAACTGATGAAAACTTTTTGTCATTAGCTTCTTAATGCCGCTTTTACATCCTAGCATAATGGCTGCACCATCATATGCAATGTAAGCCAAGTTACATTTCTCTGTTAAACCATGGGATTTAAGGCACTCAAGCAAAGAATTAAAAACCCCTTGCGCTGTTGTGTTTTTAAGTTCATTTAATTCCAAAAATAAATTTATTGCAGAGTTCATTCTGCTGTCCAAAAGACAGGTATGAACATAAACGATGAGTGTCGATTTGTTGCTCAATGTCATTAACTCTTCAATAATTAACAATATTTTGCTGCTCAATGTGACAATCTTTTGTAAGAATTTTTTTAATTCTATCACTTACGTGATTAGCAATGCTGATGCATGCATTAGTAGAATAAAGAATGTGGCCTGTATAAACTCTGTTTAGTTCTTGTAAATCAATTTCAGGCTCAAAATCATGAAAGTTTTGGTTTGCTTTCTTCACTTTATAGGAAGTATGGAAAATATTCATTGTGACAGTTCTTTTCTTTTGCCTGGGCCTTCAAAACCATCTTCTCCAGAATCTGTTTGTTAGCGTCTTCAAGAAGCTTTGTGGCAGCTTTGTGATTTACAGATTCCTTGTGGTTGAAAATTGTTTTTCATGGGGATGTTAACTGTTGCTGTTGAGTCTCACCAAAGAATGCTATCAAGTCATTGGCCCATTCTTTCACAATTTTGAGACCCTTCTTAGTCTCTATGCCAAGACCCCCACCCTACGGCACATTTTACATCTAGGTTTCTTACTGCAAATTGACAGCCAGCTGTACTTACTGCAGTAGTCATTTTCTGGTCCAAAGTCTAGCAGTCAAGCCACTATGTGCTACCAGCAGCCTCATGAATGACATTACTGCATGAAGCAGAAGCAATACTTGATAAGGACTACATCTCCATAACACCATCTAGCTCATCAGTTACATTACTGCTCAAAGCAGGAGCAACACTTGGCATAGACACCATCCCCATAGCATCACTACAAAATGTGAGATTTGGATCATCCTCACTCAATCATGGTCAATTATTTACAAGGTGTCCTGTCCCTGAAAAGTAACTAGTTATTGTGTCCATAGTTAAAGGGTGAATGGTCTAGTATTTAACAATGTACATCTTGTTTGCATAGAACACACAGCATTTCACTGAAGCATATACTTGACTTCAAACTCTTTCCACAATGAAGAAGCTATCAAATGTAATCAGTGCTCTGCCAAAATCTTACTAGTTGAGAGGTACAAGTACCAGCCCACACTGTCATCATATAAAATGAAGGCTAATCAGTAACACTGTTGTACATGCAAAATGAGGAATAGTGACCTTCATAGTACAGGAGCCGTAAACATCAGGCACTCCATTCACAACACCATTACACAGTTGCTTATATAAATACTTATTTTGATTATTTATAATATTCCGAACTTATATTTTAAAAGTTGGAACTCGGAACAATCGTAATAGCACCTTTTCACTGAAGAATCTGAAGAAACTGGGGATAAATTTAAGGAGTAAGCTAGATAATGTTACAGTTGTATGCTGCTGCATTAAATTATCTACAACCACCCCCAAGAGAGAATTACATTTCACAGATTTAAAAATTGTGGCACACTGTTCTGACAGAATATCTTAATGGAAGTAGTAGATATTAGGCACATAAAACAGTTTATTTTCAACTTTCTGCCCTACCACACTTCTAGCATGTTCAGATTGATGTCCTGTTAGCTGCACCTTTACATATATTCATTAAAATACCATACACCAGTAACTGTTACATCATGTATAAAAGAAATATGCACTCTATTAATTTTTATAGGAAACCAAAATCTATCATAACAATCAGTGGCATAACCACCTACTGTTGTTGTTGTCAATATCTGGGATATCACATAATTTCTCACTGCCATAAGTTTGTTATTACATAGATGTGGGATAAGAAATGACACAGCATTAAAAATGCTTTAAAATATTCAAGCTAGAGAGAGAGAGACTGGCCCTTTCTTAAACTATGGTCGACAGATCGCAAACAACAATCTCATTAAGAAGACTGTAAAAATGAAATGCAAAATGTTTTGGCTCATATCAGAAAAGCTAGAAGGTGAACATTTAGCCAATGTAAAATACCTGATGCCAACTCCTTTGATCTCTGTTTTGCCTAGATGATATAATAATAAAGATGATGTAATAATAAAAATCATACAAAAGAAGGAAGCAGGAAAACAAACTTGAATGTTTCATTCTTTGAAGGAAAATGTATAATTTTCTTTTGAGGTGTTAGTACTTTTTATTTACAATGTGTACTTCATTAGACTCACAAAATCATATTCATTACATTTATTAGCTAACACATAAAAAAAATAGTAGGGTTTGCCTACTAAATGACTGTGCTGAATTTAAGTAGTATGTTCCCAACCAATATAAACACCATGCTATATGGACCAAACCAATGGGGAAAAGTAATATGGGGAATGTTAAACCATGAATGAGACAATTACTGAAGTACTATCACTTATGACAATAAAATAATTTTCAGTTTATTGGATTCCCAACCTTAGTTTTATCAATAATATAATTAAACCAGAAAATCAGTGCTGCTTGGAGCAAAGCCACACATTTTATCCAGGTCCCAACAAATCCAAGGTCTGTTTACCCACTCGGCCACTCTTATAGTTTTGTAGTTCCTGCTACTAAATAAAAGGACAAAGGCAGATTCATTCAACTTCCAGCAACATATCCCACAATTCCTCATCATACTGTAGTAAAATATACAAAGATATAATTTAATTTACATTCTGCTGTGAACTGTAAGCTTTCTGTTTTGAAAGATTATTAGGAAATTCTCTAACAGGATCTATAAAAATCTCTATGCCATATGGAGGCAGCAGAGCTAAAAAACAGTTTAGTCCTTTGTATAAATGAGTCTGAATGAAGCCTACTTTGATTAAGAGCCTACTAAGGTTTAGGAAACTGAACCACAGTGAGTGTTACAGGATATGAACTGCAGCCATCAAAGAAGACATTGCATTTTGCTGGTCAAGATAAGTGCTTATTTTTTAATATATATTTTAAAAAAGGAACTTTGGAGAGGTTATGTTTCAAATCGAATTTAGATCTACCAAAAAAAAAATAAATAAATAAGTAGTCTGGTGTATAAGCAATCTCATTAATGTTATTATTCTTATAGGGTGACAAAAAGCATTCAATTCACCTTCTCTTTTTTTTTCTCAATTTTTTTTTTATTTTTCAATTACATATGAATGAATTATATAGTATTTATACATAACATCTTAAATAGCTATCTACACTATTTACATTAGCCTGACACTGTAATAGATCTTAATGTATACAGTTACTTTATAAGTTTGTCCAATCCATTATCAGAGTGTCTGATCAATTATTGCATAGTGTCAATCAATGATAAGACTTTTCCTCAAGGGTTGTTGATAAATGGCTTTGGATAAATTCTTAGTTCTTAAATTTTCATTTCCAATAATGCTGTGGTTTTCAGTAGTCTGTAGAAGTCTTCCAAAGTTGGTATTGTGTTTGTATTCCATCTTCTTGTTATACACTTCATTGAAATTGCAACTATAGTCCATACTAGATACATGTTTGATCTATTCAAATGAGGACCTTCGTTCACATTTAATAATACAAGAGCTTTAGTTAAATAAAATGATTCATCAATTAAAGCTTGTAGAAAGTTATTAATACCATTCCAAAATGGCTTAATTTTAACATAATCAAAGAAAATGTGGTTCCATTCTGCATTGTGTACTTGCTCATATCTCCAACATATTCCTTTTATTGAAGAACTAATTTTACTGATTCTATCTGGGTTAGGAATGCTCTGTCCAAGCATTTCCAATTAAAATATTTCCAGTATTGTGTAAAGGATGTATATTTTATCGATAATAAGATATTTATTTTAATATCTTCCGTTAACTGTATTGAGTGTCCTTTTGTTATGTATTTCCAATATGAGGTTTTGGGTGTCATTTTACAGTTTATTTTATTTTTATTTCATTTATTTTATTTTACATTTGTTGGCTGGGCTAGTCTAACTGGATACATGTCCATTTTCAGTAGAGGCCCGGGGAGATAAGCTCCACCTTAAATTAAATAAATCAGGACAGGAAAAGTCCAAAAATATCTAAATACATATACATGAAGATTTTCTTCAAAGAAACTTAATTATACAGAACTTAATTATACAGAATGTGACTACTGAGTTTAACAAAGCAATACAGTACTATTTCCATGGGAAAGCATTTGACATTCACCATAAAGTACGTTGAGTAGGAATGTACATTTTACAGTGAAGTATACAGGTTATAATAAAAAATATAACACTGAAATATAAGAAAGTTATTAAATATATATACTTAAAGAAATAATTACAGTCATAGTGAAAGAATAGTTGGTCTATATACAAAGTGGAATACATGTGCTCACAGCAGAATGAATGTTGCAATGAACATACTCAGTGATAGTTCCCTGGGAGTAAGATACTAAGAAGGGAGTGAGGGAAGAATTTACTAATTCTGAAATGTGGGTTTTGGAGGAGAGGTATAGAATAATGTTGTACTGGGCGGGGTGTTAGTCAGAGTTAGTACAAGGACAAAGCCATTGTGTTTTTAGTTGAATCTTTAGTTGCTTTTTAAAGAGTGGTAATGATGACAGAGATGTAAGTTTAATGGGAATCTTGTTCCAAATCTTCCCCACTGAATTTGAGAAGAGAGAATCACCAGTCTTGTTGTGGGATTTCTGGATGGTAACCAGTAGTTTATTTGCTGAGCGAAGGGTAGTAAGGTTTGTGTAGGGGGAGATGAGGCTACTGAGAATAGGAGTATTGCTAGGCTGGTACAGAATCTTATGGGTAATGGTGAGTTGTTGAAATTCTAGTTGGTTATGTAGTTCTAGCCATCCTAGAAGTTTGAGATTTAGACAGTGATGAGTTCTAAATAGGGACCCAGTAGCAAACCTGGCAATATTGTTATAAGAAGTGGTCACTTTATTTAGGTTGCTTTTGGAATGATTAGTATAAATGGGTGAGGCATAGAGGAGGGTGGAGATCAGATGGGTCTGGGCAATTGGAGATCTGGCTTCTGGAGTGAGAAAAGGTTTTATTCTATACAAGGATCCAAGTTTTCTGTTTACTGTTTTAATAGTAGCATTAATATGTGAGTCAAAGTTGAGGTTGTGGTCAATCATTACACCTAAGAGTTTGGTAGTTGGGTCAGGAGCTATGATTGTACCATCGATTGATGTAATAGAGAAATCTATTGGGGAGGATTTAATAGTTGGAGTAAATAGTAATAGTTTGTTTTTTGGCATTTAGGAGGAGGCACCATTGTTGGAACCAGTTTTCTACTAGGTTAAATACTGTTTGGGTGATGGATTGGAGTTCAGATGAAGAATGGGCTTTACAAATCAAAGTGGAATCATCTGCGTATTGTATGCAGGTAGGGAGAGGTAAATTTATAGAAAGGTCATTAATGAATATGGAAAAGAGTAGAGGTCCCAGGATAGAGCCTTATGGGACACCAAGTGTAATAGGGAGATGTTTGGATAGGTTATTATCCCAAAGGACAGCCTGCAGTCTATTGTGTAAGTAAGACTTGAGCCATTGTATTGCCTGTGTGTCAAGTGAGAATGATTTCAGTATGTTGAGAAGTATTTGATGGTTAACCATATCAAAAGCTTTAGATAGGTCAATGAAGAGTGCAGAGGAGAGCATGTTATTGTTATGATGTTTATTAATACAGTCTGTAAAGGATAGGAGAGCAGTGGTGGTACTGTGGAATGGTCTAAAATCATTTTGACAGCCAGCTAGAAGGTTATTTTGGAGAATGTGGTCAAGAAATTGTTGATGGATGCATTTTTCCATGATTTTGGCTAGAGGAGACAGTAGGGCTATAGGCCGAAAGTTAGAGAGTTCAGTTGAGTTACCACCCTTGTGAAGTGGGATTATGTGAGAGATTTTCCAGAGAGAAGGAATGGAGCCTTCAGTTATGGTTCTATTGATTAGGATAGAAATGGATAGGCAAGAACTTTTGCAGCAGTTTGAAGGTATTCAGGTGGTAGAGGATCAGCTGAGGGAGTACAAGGTTTAAGTTTATGAAGTAGTGTAAAAATGAGGGATGTAGGAATAGGTTTTAAGTGAAAGGTAGATGGTATGGTTGTTAGGGAGGATGAGAGGGTAGAGTTAACAGGTGGTAAGGTGTTAGCTAGAGATTGGACAGTTTCTGTAAAAAATGTATTGAAAGCATCAGCAATCTGGTTTGGAGTGTTTAGAGAGAGAGACCCGAAGGGGTTGGTGTTTTGGAGTGACCTGGATGTAAAAGTCTATTTATGCCTGACCAGAAGGTTTGGGGTTGATTATGGTGCTTTTTCTGAAATTTAAAGTAATAGTTTTTTTTTATCCTGAACTATTGATTTTTTGGTGGCATTTCTTCGCTGTCTAAAGTATTGCTGATCAATTGGGTCTTTAGTGTTTCTCCATTTGGACCAGATTTTATTTCTTTGTAGGATTTGTTGTCTGGTTTCTTTAGTAAGCCATGGGACTGCTTTGCTTCTAGTTCTTATAGAGTGTGAGGGAGCATGAAATTTGAAAATTTGTAAGAATTTGGAGTTAAAATAGGATACTGCTTCATCAAGTGGGAGGTGCCTTAAGGGTGACCAGTCACAGGCTTGAAGTTCTGCTTGAAAGTTTGCTGGATTAAAATTTTTTTTTTGTTGCGGGTGATTTTAAATGTAGTTTGGTTTGGGATAAAGGATTTTTGTCTAGATATATAGGTAAGTGAATGGTCACTAATATCATCAGGAAAGATACCTACTTTATAAGAGAGAGGATGGCTGTTAATTAAGATCCAGTCTAAGATACTTTCTTTGCAACTGGGTTTATGGATTCTGGTGGGGGTTAATAGTTTGGGAGAAGCCATAGAGGTTTATATGGGTTGTGGGTTTATGAGTGGTACAGGTGTTCTAGTCTATATTAAAGTCACCGAGTACAATGGTTTCCTGTGGGAAGGATGTAGAAAGCCAGCAGAGGATACTTTCTAAGATGCTGATGTTATTGCCTGGGGGTAGGTAGGAGCATATTATGTATATAGATTTAGTAGTATTGAGCTGGAGCTTGGAGATAAGAATTTCCACATTAGTATCTAGAGGTGGTTGTACTAGTAAAGAAGTGACCTGTAAATGAGATTTGTACAGTATTGCTATCCCACCACCCTTTTTGGTAGTTTGGTCTAATCTCAAGATATTATAACCAGGTGGGAGTATTTCATTGTCTTTTGTAACAGGTTTGAGCCAGGTTTCTGTTAAGCATAAGATATTAAATGAGTGTGTATCTAGTAGCGTGTGTAGTTGGCTTACTTTATTGTTAACACTCCTTATATTGAGATGAGCTATGAGTAGAGAATTTGGGGTTATACAGGGAGGGAAGGGGGGAGAGGGGGGTCTGAGGGTGTTGCTATTTGGTCCTGGGTTGGGATGAATGTCCCCATGAAGGAGAGGATGTCTATAAGGACTATATGGATTCTTCAGTAGTTTACAGCAATTATGTTGTGATTTCCTATATCGTGGTAATGTAAAATGGGCTACTCGGTGGTATGTTGGTGATAGATAGATTGAGATGGATGTTAT
Source organism: Protopterus annectens (assembly GCF_019279795.1). NCBI lineage: Eukaryota > Metazoa > Chordata > Ceratodontiformes > Protopteridae > Protopterus > Protopterus annectens. The sequence continues at coordinate 33,093,197 of NC_056741.1, forward strand.
GTTAGAATGGCTTTGGAAGGTAAGCTCATTTATTAGTAATGTTTGTTTTAGGGGTTGGTGAGATGAGGTGTATTGTGGATTTTCATAAAAGGTAAGGGTATGGGGTATAGAAAGAATAGATAGTAATGAAAGTAGGAGAGATAGTTTTATAAATGTGAGTGTATGAGTTAAGGGCATGGTGTAGGAGATTATAGGATGTAGTTAGGAATTGGGAGGTAGGTGTAGAGAGAGTGTGGAGTATAGAAATATGTGAGAGGTAATTGAAAGTAATTCTCAGTATGGGAGTGGGTGTATAGATGGTTGCTCTTTAATGAGTACTGGATAGCTATTGGATAGGAAGGAAGGGAGTGTGGCCCTGTAAGTATAAGAGTAGGACCACTGGGGGTGGGTGGGAATTGGAGGTGGGGTAGGGGAGCGGAGTGAGCTTGCAGGGCGAACGGAACGGGTTAGAGCCGGTAAGTGAGAGTCTACAGAGACAATCAGAGAGCAGCAGATTCCTGAGGCATGTTAAGTATATCCAGGTAAGTAGAGTGTGGTAAAGCAGGTGAGAGGTAGAGAATGTTGGTGGAGTAGGAGGACGAAAAAACTATAGCTAGATAGTGGGAAGAGAAAAGGTAACAGCAGAGTGATATAGCAAGAAGATTAGCAACTAGTCAAGGGATGAGAGCTGAAAAAGTATTCAGAGAAGATATTTGGGAAGGTAGAGAACAAGGTATAACCCTAGACTGGATTAGGGTGCCACCTAGTGTGCAGAAAGTAGAATACAGCAATGGTATATGTATTAGAGATAGCTAGAAGATGGAGTACAGATAAGAGATACCAAGGGGAGAACATAGTTGCTATTTGGGCATAGAGGAGTATGGCTGAAGTTTCCCTACTTGGTAGCTTAGTTACTCTTGGTACTAGGCAAGGTACAAATAAATAATTCAGCTTAATAGGTAGGTCCAAGGTGGAACTTACTTTCTTAGTCCTTTTGTTAGCTGGGAACAAAAAATGTGCTGGGGCAACAGGTTTCTTTGGCCAGACATTGGGATGGTTGAAAAAAATAACAGAAAGTGGTCCTGAAAGACCAAGCAGGTCCCTTAGTACAGGATAGAAGGTAGAGAGTCTTTTAGTCCGTTTGGTAGCTGGGAACCAAAAATGTGCTGAGGCAACAGGTTTCTTTTGCCAGATGTTGGGATGGTTGAAAAAAAATAACAGAAAGGGGTCCTGAAAGACCAAGCAGGTCCCTTAGTACAGGATAGGAGGTAGAGAGTTTCTTAGTCCTTTTGGTAGCTGGGAACAAAAAATGTGCTGGGGCAACAGGTTTCTTTGGCCAAACGTTGGGGTGGTTGACAAAATAACAGAAAGGGGTCCTGAAAGACCATGCAGGTCCCTTAGTACAGGATAGGAGGTAGAGAGAGTTGCACTAATCCTCTGGGACCAGGGACACACAGCAGCCAGGGAAATTATAGAGATAATCAATATTTTGTAAAATTTTGAAATACTGTTTCCCATGTCAAGGTCATTATGTATGATTTCATATATGTATTTCCTAAATTTAGGAATTTCTTTAAATGAAGACTTGTTAATTATTCTACTAAAATCTTGTGAATATGACAGAATACTCTGTAAAGTTAGTTTTTCCTGTTGTGGAATTTTGTATGTTGCTTTTATTACTTGCATATCTAAAATGTTTAGTTCTTTCATACATTGGAACCAACAAACAAATCATTTCTGTTCCCAAGAATTAATACTTTCTCTATATATTTTATGTGGAAAGTTCTTTGTAAGTATAAATGGTGTTAAAAGATCAAACCAGATTTTTAAATCTATATTTGCATTAATAATTTTCCTAAATGAGTCAATGTGATAACTAATTATATGAGTTTTAGTAGATTTAATTATTTTATATTGCATACTAATACATAATATGTGCCATGGCAAATTGTTTTTATCTATTTGATTTTTTTTTTTTTGTAAATCAAATTAATTTATTGATATTACAGTTAGTAATTCTTTCCGATTTTTAGAGTAATTTGGACTTATCCAATCTGACACTGTTTTAGATATTGATGCTTTTATATAGGTTTCTATACCAGGAAAGTTTAATCCTCCCTGTTTCCATGTATAAAAGCTATTCTGTTTCTTTTGGGAAACCATAAGAATTTTATTAGGCATGAATTTATTTATTTAAGTATATTCCTTTCTGGTAACAGTTGTATTGCTAAGGCTATATATAGGATTTTGGGCAGTAAAAACATATTTATTAACTGTTGTCTATCTTCAAATGTTAATATTATTTTGTTTCATTTTTCAACAGAGATTTTAATTGTGTTGATGATAGTATTGTAATTTTTTTAGACTAATTCATTATTATCCTTGCATAACTCAATTCCTAGATATTTTAAGATAGATACTCATTTCCCTATAATGTGATTCCCCTTAGTCTGCAGTTCTTTTTTTCCATTTAAAATATTGAAATGGAGTCCTGAAGACATGTGAAATTTGTCAATTAATATATCTAATTATTATAAGGTCTCTTTTGTATTATATAATGTTAGTAATATGTCATCAGAAAATGACATTACTTTAGAATTGTATTGTTCATAAACATCTATTCCTGTGATTTTTATATTGCTATGAATTGAATCTGCCAATATTTTAATAGCCAGAGTAAATATAATCGGTGACATGGGACTTCCTTGTTCAGTGACTTTTGTTATATGTATAGATTCAGAGGTAAAAGGACCTAACTTGACATACGCTAAATTATTTGTATATACATTCTTTAAGAGATGAACAAAGGATGTAGGAAATTCAAATAGCATTAGTATTTTGAATAAATAGTCCCAATTTAGGGAATCAAAGGCTTTCTCTATATCTAAGTCAATTATGAATGGTTATTTTCTTTATTAACATAATCTATGCGAGAAATTATCCTTTTAATATTGTCATGTGTGTGTCTATGATATATAAATCCAGTTTGGTCATTATTTATTGTTTTGGATAGTGGTATTTTCATTCTGTTAGTTAATATCATCATAAATATCTTATAATCATTATTTAATAATGATATAGGTCTATATGAGGTACAGAGGTTTGAGGATTTGATTTATTTTAGGAATGGTGTGATTAAGGAATATCTCCAAGAGTGTGGTGTTAAAGCCTGTGGCTGAATTTCTAATAGAGTTTTATGGAAGAGGGATAGTATCTTTAAAAGAAAAGGTTTATATATTTCCATAATTATGCCATCTATACATGGAACTTTATTATTTTTACCCTCTTTTGTTGTATCTATAATTTCTTTGTAGGATATGGGTGCTTTCAGATCTAATTTAATTTTTCTGGTATTTTTTTTTATATTAGAACATTTTTCATCTAGATTTAATTGATCAATATGTATACTTTCTTTCTGGAAATGTTCCATATAGTGATTTCTATAGGCATCACAAATGTCACCTATATCCGAGACATTTTTCCATTTTTTTCATGGAAGATACTTTTAACATTATTAGCTTTTGATTGTATTTTGATTCTTGTGGATAAATTATGTAGATATTTGGAAGAAGTGGTCAAGGTATTAATTTTTTGTTTTTCTAAAGCTAAAGTAGTTTTATGTGTTAGAAATTTTGTTGTATTTATTGTTTAATACTTCTACTTTCTTTTTCATCTCCAAATGATTTTGATTTTTTTGAGCTTTTACTGACAAAAGTTTGGATTGTAGATCTAATAATTCAGAATCCCATTCTTTGATTTTTTTATACCAAGTTAGGGTTTTACCATATATGTAAGTTTTTAATGAGTTCCATATCATTATTTTATTTATCTTTGTGGTGTAATTAATATCTAAGAAGAACTGTAATTGAGATAATAACCAGGGTGTGAACTCTTTAATTTTAGTTATATATGCTGGAATTCCGGAGTTAAAGATTAATGGTTTGCACTTATTTTGAAGTTTTAGTATCAATGAATTGTGGTCTGAAAAGGGGCAGGGAGTGATTGAGAAATTAATGATTTTAGAGTGTAAGTCATGTCAGCAAATATTTTATCTATTCTAGTTTGGGTACCAAATCTATCTTCTTTAAATTTGAAAGTATCTACAAGATGAAGTAATTCTGCCCTCTTGTTTAAAGCTTTTGATACAGCAGATATATGCAGCGGTCTTTTATTTGCAGTTTCAGAAATATCAAATATACAATTAAAATCTCATTCTAACATTAAGTTGCTTTTATAATTATTGGAAATGAAATCCAAGTGTTTTTTACCAGTATATATTGACTAGGGTCCATATTCTGTTATTATATTTAACTATTACTTATGCCATAAGGCCTTCTTTATCTTCATACTTATAAATGATTTATGGGTTAGTCACATTTGTTTTCCATAAAATTGTTACCCGTTTTGTCTTTCTCTATATGTGGATTGTGCCAATATCATATATTCCTTAGGTTTCTTTTTGTAATTGTCATTTGTTTTGAAATGATTTTCTTGAAGGAAGACAATTTGTCCTTTGTTCAATTTTAAATATTTCAGTAGATTTGATCTCTTGCTAGGATAGTTTAAGCCACTGGTATTTAAAGATAATAAAGTTAAATCCATCTTAGGTTATTTAGACTATCTATTTTTTGTTTTATTGTGACTATTAAAATTTTCCTCTGATAACTATAATGTATATGTTTGAGCTTTTAAAGGAAATTATCAGTTTTATACTTTGAGTGTTTACCAATAAAGTAAATTCATCTTCTCTTCAATGTCAATGCATCACTGTCCATTTTATCTTTTTCTTTACTGATCAGCAGTTTCCGCTGAATACAATGCTAGGGCACTTTACCTTTACCACTAATAAGAATAACTGGAATCATACCATAAATAATTTGAGGGGAACCATGCATGGAATAAAACATTTAGGAGTTGTCTGTGTCCATTTGTAGTACAAGTGTCAGTTCTAGGGTAACATTTTTTGTTTCCTATCCATATATATCTAAGTTGAGTTTGAATATGGACAGGGATGAACTTTGTTTTATTTGGATGGGGAGTCCTCCATGGCCACAGGATCCTCTGGGAAATATACTAGTCTCATACTTATTCCTCAACAAATACAATGCATGGTGATGCAAACCCTGTCCTATTCTATTAAAGGTCTAAGTGGCTTAGACAGCAGAGTGAGTAGAGTAATTTAACTGTCCTTGATTTTGGGACTTCACTTTGTTGTCCTTCATTACTTTGAGCTTTATGACTGATTTCTGTGCAGGTTCGATTCCCAATTCATTCTTCTTAGTGAATTAAAAGAGAAATATTTAGTAATTCTATTTAGCCGCAGATATGGGGACTTTGTCATTCATTTTTGCTTTGTCCCAATTCAGGAGAAGAAAAAGAAATAGAAAAAAAAATGTTGAGAGCTGTCACTCACAACTTACTGGAAGGACTACAATTAAAATAGTAAATGAGGTAACTACAGGTCAAGGTAGCATAACATACTCCAAGCACTATGCGAACTGTCTCCATCTGTAGTCTCTATCTCTCCTTAGCATTGTGATATAGCAAAGACCAAAGTGAAGTCAAAGGGGAGAAAGTGCAGCAATTAATTTTAAAAGGCAACAGCACCACTCCCCCACAGACACAGAACCAGTTCAGCTCCTCTTCTTTAAAAGAAAGAAAAAAGTTCACGCAATTTTTCCATATTTCAGTGTTTAAGAACTTAGTCACTGTTGTTGCTTCCGGATTTAGACATTTTAAAGCAGGGAGGTATCTGTTGTTACTTCTTAGATCACGGACCATGGGAGACAGGATTTGTCATACAGAATGTGTAAATTCACAGGCACAAATTGAATAGCCCGGTACCAGTTAATGCACAGAACAAAAGAATGGTCCACTGATAGCCTCAGTGTGTGAATTCCATTAAGCACTGCACTTTCAGCTTGGGAATTCATATGGGGCAAAACCACAGGGGACAAGTTTAGTTCTTTCTTCTTTTTTTTTTCAAGTTGCAGTGGTAGAGAAAATCAAGGCAGACAGCCATGCTGACACAAAAGTGGAGGGAGGCACCTGCACCCTCACCCTATGGTTCCGGTGCCCATACACAGATGTCATATTTTATTATGCTGCCTTTGTGTATAGATATGTATGTGTATTCATAGTGTGTGTGTGTGTGTGTGTGTGTGTGTGTGTGTGTGTGTGTGTGTGTGTGTGTGTGTGTGTGTGTGTGTGTGTGTGTGTGTGTGTGAGTGTGTGTGTGTGTGTGTGTGTGTGTGTGTGTGTGTGTGTGTGTGTGTGTGTGTGTGTGTGTGTGTGTGTGTGTGTGTGTGTGTGTGTGTGTGTGTGTGTGTGTGTGTGTGTGTGTGTGTGTGTGTCTGTGCATGTGTTTTACATTATTTTTACTTTGTCATCTTTAAAAAAATGGGTTCTTAGAAATACTGTGTTGCATACAAGGAGATTTTTTTTATTTTTATCCAGTTTACTTTCTTGCATTACTATTCTGTGACAGTCAAAGCTTCATCTAAGTAAAACATGATTATTATTTTGTATTTGGTATCATTTTATCACTCTGTTTTTAAATCTGTGTTTATGAGTAGTGGCATCCCATAACACTATTGGAAATGGAAGGAGTTGTACTATTAATTATGCAAATGCCATGCTCATTAGTTGCCCAGATTTTTGGCCTGATGTACCTACTTTTCAAGAGCCCTTGTCCAGATGTCCTAGTAATGCAGGTCATCAGGTATGCTGCCTGGATGATATGTCCCTCCATTAGGTGGTCGTGTTGTCACCCGATAGGAAATGGGTGACTGCAACTTACGGGAAGATAAACTGATGGTCAGCCAATGGAAGAAAAACAGCAAACAGAAAAATAAAATAACAAGTGTGCAAACACGTTTATACACTGTGAGAGAAACATTTCGAAACCAAAGTAATTAAAGAATCACGTTTATACACTGTGAGAGAAACATTTCAAAACCAAAGTAATTAAAGAATCACGTTTATACACTGTGAGAGAAACATTTCAAAACCAAAGTAATTAAAGAATCACGTTTATACACTGTGAGAGAAATATTTCGAAACCAAAGTAGTTAAAGAATCAAGTTTATATACTGTGAGAGAAACATTTCTAAACCAAAGTAATTAAAGAATCACGTTTATACACTGTGAGAGAAACATTTTTAAACCAAAGTAATTAAAGAATCACGTTTATACACTGTGAGAGAAACATAAGTAATTAAAGAATCACATTTATACACTGTGAGAGAAACATTTCAAAACCAAAGTAATTAAAGAATCACGTTTATACACTGTGAGAGAAATATTTCGAAACCAAAGTAGTTAAAGAATCACGTTTATATACTGTGAGAGAAACATTTCTAAACCAA